>NW_024395850.1:0-17276 GCF_016617805.1 Bactrocera tryoni | reverse complement strand
TAACTCTAGACTCTATGTTTGCCGCCGCAACGGGTACGGAGTTTGCTGACACTGCGCTTCCACAGGTTGGCACTGCTGATTTCCAGTTGCTTCCCACAGGTTGCTACAACACGTGTCAAAAATTCTCAGCGATTTAGTGGTGTCAATAGTTATAGCTACTTCGTATCATATGATATTAATGCATCATATGATACTTTTTAAATGTATGGAGTGCTAACTTATATACAGACGGACGGATGGACGGACGGACGAACAGACAGACAGACATGGTCATGGTTAAATCGACTCAGCTCAACATACTAATCATTTATATATTTACTTTATAGGGTCTCCGGCGCTTCTTTCCGGGTGTTACAAACATCGTGGCATACTTAATATACATATTACCTTGTTCAGGAGTATGAAAATGTGAATGGAAAAAGTCACTTTTTGTGAAATTTACCCTCTTAATTCGGTTTAGAAATGTACATATTCATATTTCTTTTTTACAAATCATCCACATTGAATTATCTTCAAAATGGTTCAGGCCATTTTTCATTTCATGCTACTGACAAGTCAGCTACTAGCGAACAGACAAAAGCACAACTTATTTTTATATATGTATATATAAGTATGTCCCTTGTATTAGGTTTCAAGTTTTATATCTTATTGCCAACATTTTTATTTTATTTGTTTATTACATACTTTTTATGTTTTCATTTCTCTCTTCGCTTTCAGCGCGCATATTTTATCCATCCCCCCACTCAATCGTACTTCAATCCACCCAAACAGTTTGTCCGGCATTACGAAATTTCGATAACATTGCATCCTTCACTGCTTCGGCTACATATATCAGCTGATTCGAAGACAATGAATGGTACATTACCGCCAAGCTCTAGCGAGACACATTTTAACCAAGCCAGCTGATTCTCGAAACAAAAAGTTTGCCAACTTCGGTGGAACCGTTAAAGATGCCACATACCAGCGAGCTTTGACAGAAGAAGCGCACCGATGGCGAGGAGCTCCACACTCGTGGTGATTACGTTGCAAACACCAGCTGGCATGCAGGACATTTGGAAGAGCTTAGCGAGTGCCAAACAGGTAAGTGGTGTTTTTTCGTCAGTTTTGACGACGACTGTGCAGCCTGTTGCATGCTCGATGTTATTAAAAACTAACATTAATTTTTTCACAATTTACGGCGACCCTGCTGCCCCTTATACTTCCCGGCCGCCAAAGCCGCAGCTGCTGCGTAAGACTAAGGCCATCGGAAAGTTCCATGGTGTTATGAGTGCTGCAACACCAAGTGGCTCGCGCAGCACAATCAGCTCCTGATTGCTCACTGAACTGGCAATGAGTTGGTCATCAATGCGTCGTCCTTCCTCAGCAAACCATTCGACAAACTACTGACCATAAGCTATCTCGGTGGAAATCTGGGATCTAGATGAAATAACTGGAGAGGAAGACATTCCAATGCTACGATAAGAGTCAGTGCTGCCCCAAATGTGGGGAAAAAGGTAACTTTGCAAAGACATAAAACAAGGAGCGTCTTCCAGTGCATGTAAAAAACAAGGAAAGGAGAAATCAGCCATCAGAATGCGGTAGCAAGAAATGTCCACTCTACCAATAAGCGTGCAAAAAAGCCAAAATATGAGAGTTCTACAGCTCAACCTCAACCACTGCGAAGCAGCACAAGACCTGCTTACGCATACAGTGTTTGAGCAGAAAATCGACGTGGCAATAGTCTGCGAACAATACAAAAACATTAGCCCAGCAACGTGGACCTCCGACCTAACGGGCAAAGCGGCCATTTGTGCCTGTGGAGAAAATGTGTTCCCAAGAAAAACTACTAACAGAACAAGCCTACATTACATGCGGGCAAAAATCTCACGAAATAAACGCTAACAACTGTTACATTCCGCCAAGCATCGCACAGGAGTGCATATGAAATAATCATCAATAACCTTGTACGAGAAGTGTCGAGCACCACAATGAACGTGGTGGCAGGTGACTTCAATTCATGGGCGGTGGAGTGGGGAAGCACGTGCACGAATAGACGAGGAGAAACTCTTCTGAAGGATTTTTCGGTACTCAAAACCATCTTGCTGAATACTGGTAACAGAAATACTTTCGAAAAAACGGCCGCTGATCTGTAATCGATATTACGTTTGCTAGTAGCTCCCTAGTGCGGTTGTGTACATGACAAGTGAGAGACTTGTACTATACACACAGTAACTACTCCAGCAATTCTGCTTGAAATTGACAAAACGCACAAAATGCCTAAGTCTCTCAAAAAAGTTCAAAACAGAGGCTGGAAAGTTGAAACCCCTGATGAGGATATATACAAATTAATGCTAGAGTGATAATCCACCTGCTCTGCGCTGTAGACATAGAAAAAGAAGGCTGAATGCCTTGTTGAAGGGGCTAAACCAGTGTGACACTTTCAAAAAAAAAAAATTTTTTATTTTATCAAAAATGCTTTTTCGGTAGTTTATACATATATTCAAAAATATCCTGTGAAATCGGCAAGGTCGTATCTTGAATAGTTTTTGGCAGCGTTCTAAATAGCGACCGCTCAGAGGTGCAAACGAGATGATGTGCTGACATCATAACTCAACGAGAAATTGGCCGATCGACTTCAAATTAAAACTAGGTATAGTTGAATACATTTGCTATACAATGGACTACGATATTTTTGATTGGTTGAAAGTTGTCAATTTGGCATTAAAAAAACTACCTTTTTTTCGTAAAAAAACGATTTTTTCTTCAAAATGGCGCTATTTTTCTTAATTTTTGATATTTTTCAAAGATCGTAGTCCATTGCATAGAAAATATATTTAAGTTTAATAAACATTTTGAATTTTTTTGTTTCAGCTACTCAATCGACCGGAATCATGCCAGCAGTTGAGGCACTTTTTTTTGGCACTTCCGCAGACAGCACATTACTCCGTTATTTTTCAATATTTTTGTAAAAATTTTTTTTTTAATATAGCTAAAATATAATTTTATTACGTCCATAGAACGTCGAGAACATTCAATCTAGTACTTTCTTTTAAAAAAAATTCCACGAAAATCGCCTAATTTTTCATGCGTCACACTGGTATAGCCCCTTAAACATGTGAGCAAAGCCTGCAATGCCGCTATGTGTAGGAAAACCCAAGGCACATTCAGAAAACCCGCAAACTGGTGGAATGAGGCTATTGAAGCTATAAGAAGTGAATACCACAAAGCGAGGCGCCAGTGTCATAGGGGACGACAAACGGCGGATTTCACAATGCTAAACGAGCGCTTTAAACGAAAGCGAAATGAACTCAAGAAAGCAATAAAGAAGAGCAAAGCCTGTTGTTTTAAAGAGCTCTGCAACAAGGTCGAAGAAAACCCGTGGGGAGATGCATATAAAATCGTCATGTCAAAGATTAAAGACTATAAAGGACAAGCGCCTACATGCCCTAGTTTATTAAAGACGGTTGTCCAAACTCTTTTTCCGGCGCAATTGCTACAAAGGCAGAAAATAAAAGAATCTGGAGCTACAAGCGCACCGCTAGACACTGACCAAGAAACCATTGAAGCAGCAGAGATTCAAATACTAAAGCATCAGGCCTAGATAGCATCCCGAATAAGGCCCTAAAACTGGCTATTAAATATAAACCTACCCGTTTACGGAAGTTTAGACTACGATGGTCACGAGAGGGAGTATTCCCTAAGGTTTGGAAAGAACACAGGCTAGTGATTATACATAAGCCAAATAAGACAGCATGGGAGCCATGCTCCTACCGACCACTATGTATGCTGACACAATGGGGAAAATACTGGAGCGTATAATCTGTGTGCGGCTAGAGCAGCATCTAGAAAGAGAGAGAGAAGACACAGGTCAACAATAGACGCCATAAAAAAGGTAACGGAGGCCGCAAGCAAGGCTATTGAAGGAACCAGGTGGCTCCATATGGCTCCAAAGAATACTGCGCGGTAGTGACGTTCGACGTAAAAAATGCCTACAATTCGTCCTATTGGCCGCACATCATGGAAGCCCTCTACCTGCTGAGGATCATATCCAGCTACCTCTCCGACAGATTATTGTTATACCACACAGAAGAAGGCCCTAAAAACTACATTCTAACAGGCGGTGTACCACAAGGCTCAGTACTAGGGCCGCTACTGTGGATTGTTTTGTATGACGGTGTGCTACGTCTCCCATTGCCCAAAGAAATACAGATAATTGGGTACGCTGATGATATAGCAGTAACGGTAGTGCCAAAAGAAATAAGCCAGATAGAGTACCTAGGCAACCACGCGGCGATTAAAATAAAAGAATGGCTGACGAAAGCAAAGCTCCAGTTCGATGGCCAAAAAACCGAAGGGGTGCTAATAACGAGTAGGAAAAAACTATAGTCGACTACACTCAACATTGATGGATACAATATATGTACCAACGAACAGTCGTTGAAATACCTGGGTGTAATTATTGACGCGAGGCTAAATTACGGGACCAACATAGGTGGACTTAGTCAGAATAGACGCGCTCTTCTGACAAAAGTTAGCTAGTCAGTACTAATGTACGGCGCACCCATATGGGGAGTTGACAGTTGACTTTTGACCAAAATATCGGTCAATATGAAAAATATACAATTGAAATTCAGAGATAATCCTTTTCTGACAATATTAATTCTGTGTATCACAAATGGGTTAAATCGGGTCGATACTTCCTTGAGCCCCCAATGCCTATTGTACAGATTTTCGAACTTCCAGGTCACTTTATGTCGGATATATCGCCAAATATTTGAGTTATCTCAATGAAAGTTACAGAATATGTTTTACTTCGTATATCTTTATAATTAAAATAGATCCATAGACCCCATATAACTAACATCAGGATTTTCGAATATCCGCCTAAATTTAATCCATATTATTGGTGATTGTGTGTGAGGTACATCTAACAAATCATATGCTGAATTGAGTATAAGTATATGGGTCAAACCACGTCAAGTGATCCACGAAAATTTCACAAAATCACCGATTTTGAAAATTTTTAGTTCATTGGGAGGAGGACCAGACGCATGGTTATTGAAGTTTGATATTTACAGCAAGATAAAATTGTAAAATTATTTTCTAATAAACTACTGGATAAATGGATAAAATTTTGTTAAGTCAAAGCAAAATGTTTTTGCTGTATTGTAGACACTTTTTCACGATCCATTTGTTTATTAATAACGTTTTACCTTAATTTTATGATAAAAATTGAAATTTTCATGTGTTCTTCACGTTAAAAAAAAAATTAAAAAATATATGGCACAACGCGGAAAATATTCACCTTTAATAATCTGCAAAAACATTTTTGTTCGTTTATACCATTCCAAAGATATTGACTTTTTTGTACCACTATCACTCTTAAAACGTATGGCACATCCATTGTTGAGCGATAGGGTGGGTCGATTCCGGATTTTTTTCGATTCGGGATTTCTAATAGTGCGGAAAAGTTGCTTTAGTACTTCCTGATTCCAATGCAACTTTTTGTTTTGAGATCGGATTGCAAATTCAACCCCAACTCCGGCCTTGAAATTTCGGAAATTCGCCTAAAATCGTGAAAATGTCTATCTAGCGCCTGAAATACGCAACTCATGGCAAAATGTTTAAAACAAAAGTTATTTGTCAAGTCATTTGCTACCGGAATGGTGTATGTGATCATGGTCGTAGGACGAACCGTTCTCGAGATACGAGCGAAAAGCGGCGCTGCCACGGCGCAAGGTGAAAAAATTGTTGCAGCTCAGCTATATAACCTGTATTGATCACCCAGAACCCACCGCGTGGAGATGGCTGCTCTTCGGGTTCCTCCCAAACCCAACCTAACCAACCAACTATATGCCAGGCTTGTTTTAGTTCTGAATCTGTGTCAAATTTATTGATAAAATCAGATTTTGCACTAAACTTTGACACTTGTTGCCTAGATTTCAGTGTAGAGCGTATAAAACGATCACGAGATTGGGGGCCAATAACTTTAAAGATGCCTCTGTCACCAGTTTGACGGTTCTCTCGACTGTCACGATGTGAGAGGGGAATTCACTAAATTTCCATACCTCTGCAGTGTCTCCCGACAGTTACCTTTATGAGTTCTTTTGTTAGAAACTGAACAAAGAACTGGTGGAACAGTCAAGGTAATAGTCTTCCAGTTAATTATATCGTAATAATTATTAGCTTTGAAATTCAGCTTTCATTTACAGTGTCAGACTCTGCTTCTCTGGCTGCCAGAAGACGGTCAAGGGCCAACTTTCTGACTTCTATCCGTACGTCAGTCATCATATTAAGGATAATGTTTTCTGGAAGAGCAAAGAAAGCATTCTGTTGAATGGATGAGTGGACAAGCTTGCGCAGTTTAGCAGGTAAGTATCTCGACCTTTGAATTGCAGAATAGAGATGGCGCGAGCCATCTTTGATTGAACTGTGGAATCTTATTGAGAACCACAAAGGTGAGTAAACTGTAAGTATGTACTTGACCAAAATCTTTATTTCCTTTGTTGGTTTGTCAGTAGAAATGTATAATCTCAGAATTCTATTTGCACAGATGAGCCAGCGAGATTTGCACATATTACCTGGATGCATCGACGCTAAATCTGAGGAACATTGACCGGAAATAACAGCTTCTGATATTTTACAGAGATAAGCTTGGTCTGTGCTAAGTTGGGTTGGATTAATAACCTCAGAAGTAATTGGCAGGATGGAAAACTTTCAAATATGACAACAGGCAACTTCTCACAATCAGGGAGCAGTTTACCTATGTCGCCAGAGAATGTATTTGGACCCTTTGAGACACCATCTATGTGTTCGAAAAGAACACGAGATGGAAGTTCGTTGAAATGTAGAAGACAAACAACCCACTGTAATGGCCTACCTATTCTTTCTTCTAGTTTCCGAATGATTCCACCTTACCTGTGTTCGTGTTGGTGCCATCAGCACCGACAACTTCTAGATGTTCCACATCAACTGAATTGTCTTGTAAATGTTGCCATATAGCTTGCGTTTCATTCTCAGCTGACCCGGAAGGAGAGGTGACGTGGCCAAAGTAATGACAACCAGGTTCCGCTATAAGAGAAATATGTTCCTCTTTGACAGTGTCGCGGTAGTACTTTTCACCTTCGCTGACTTGTGTAATTGTATTGTCTTTGCGGCCGTCAAAATACAGCCCATATACAGAGTCAATACTTTCGGTGTTTTGGAGCTTAACTCCAACACTTTTTTTTGCACGACTAATCTTGCATTTGTCAGTGACAAAGCTAGCCAGATCCTCTGTTTTTAAACCTGCTTTTTTGGCATCCAGAAAAGCAGATGAAACAATCAAGGCCGCTGCTCTATCACTTACTCAGTGTAGTAGTGTGTTTTGTTTGGTTTTAGAGGATGGAAGAGAAAATTCATGGAAGAATCCATGTGCTACGCACCTACATTGTTGTCGTCTGTATGAGAGTCTGGCTGATCTGAATGGTCACGTGTTCTAGCTGATACTTTTCTGGTAAGTGTTGATGTTGAATGATTCTTTTTTCTTTGTAATCTTTTTTGTTTCAGGTAGATCAACACTTCCAATGCGACCAATTCTTCTGGTTCTCTGGTCCAAGAGAAATGGTTGTTCATTGATAGGAACTTTTCTCTCCTTTGGACAAGTGAACAAGTAAGGAAGGGCTAAGTTCGGGTGTCACCGAACATTTTATACTCTCGCATGATAAAGTGATAATCGAGATTTCATATACGTCATTTACATATTTTTCAAATACCGTATTTTGTAAAGTTTTATTCCGCTATCATCATTGGTTCCTAATGTTTATACTCGTATTATACAGAGAAGGCATCAGATGGAATTCAAAATAGCTTTATATTGGAAGAAGGCGTGGTTGTGAACCGATTTCACCATATTTCGTACATGTCATCAGGGTGTTAAGAAAATATTATACACCGAATTTCATTGAAATCGGTCTAGTAGCTCCTGAGATATGGTTCTTGGTCCATAAGTGGGCGGCGCCACGCCCATTTTCAATTTTTAAAAAAAGGCTGGGTGCAGCTTCCTTGTGCCACTTCTTCCGTAAAATTTAGTGTTTCTGACGTTTTTGTTAGTCGGTTAACGCACTTTTAGTGATTTTCAACATAACCTTTGTATGGGAGGTGGGCGTGGTTATTATCCGATTTCTTCCATTTTGGATCTGTATATGGAAATGCCTGAAGGAAACGACTCTATAGAGTTTGGTTGACATAGCTATAGTAGTTTCCGAGATATGTACAAAAAACTTAGTAGGGGGCGGGGCCACGCCCACTTTTCCAAAAAATTACGTCCAAATATGCCCCTCCCTAATGCGATCCTTTGTGCCAAATTTCACTTTAATATCTTTATTTATGGCTTAGTTATGACACTTTATAGGTTTTCGGTTTCGCCATTTTGTGGGCGTGGCAGTGGGTCGATTTTGCCCATCTTCGAACTTAACCTTCTTATGGAGCCAAGGAATACGTGTACCAAGTTTCATCATGATATCTCAATTTTTACTCAAGTTACAGCTTGCACGGACGGACGGACAGACGGACGGACGGACAGACAGACATCCGGATTTCGACTCTACTCGTCGCCCTGATCACTTTGGTATATATAACCCTATATCTGACTCTTTTAGTTTTAGGACTTACAAACAACCGTTATGTGAATAAAACTATAATACTTCCTCGTTAGCAACATTGTTGCGAGAGTATAAAAGCAAATAATTTTCCGGCAGAAGAGACAAAGTCGTCTCTTTCAGAGCTGAAACCTATTGGGTTCCTTGAAACATTTGTTTAAGAGTCAGAAATTTCTTATGGTATGTGGTGAGCATTTGTACAACTCTGGTGAGTGAAACTATCGGAATAGATGACTTTTTGAAAGTATTTTCAACCTTTTTTGCAACTATTTCTGTAACCCGTTTACTCCTAGGTTCATGGTTGTCGCCTCGGAGTCGCCCTATACGAAATCTTTCAAACTGATAACACAAAAGAACATCCTGGTAATTAGGTAACTGGGACTCAGAGAGATTGTACGGATATATGCCAAGCACAGGACAGTTCTGTCTAAATTTAAATTTAGATACAGACATTTTGAGTTCTGTGTTCTGTTGAGAGAATATAAGTGATAGCACTCGGCGAAATCAACGACAAGAGTGAAGGAACTCGATGAAAAAATGTTTATGTGGAGACTAGTCCGAAAGTGTCGTATGGCGCAGGGAAATGAATGTAAGTGATAGAACTCGGCGAAATCACCGACAAGAGTGAAGGAAATCGATGAAAAATATTTGTGTGGAGACCTATCCAAACGTTTCCTTTAGCGTACGTGAATGAATGTGAGTGATAGCACTCGGCGAAATCAACGTCAAGAAGTGTGGCCGCAAGCCGCTTTTCACCTTGCGCTGTGGCGCGCCGCATTTTCGCTCGTATCTCGGGAACGGTTCGTCCTTTGGCCATGATCACATATTACATTTCGGTAGCAAATGACGAGACAAATAACTTTTGTTTTATATATTTTGCCATGAGATGCCTATTTCAGGCGCTAGGTAGACAATTTCACGATTTTGGGCGAATATCCGAAATTTCAAGGCCGGAGTTGGGGTTGAAGATGCAATCCGATCTCAAAATAAAAAGTTGCATTGGAATCAGGAAGTATTAAGGCAATGTTTCCGCACTATTAGAAATCCTGAATCGAAAAAGTCCGGAATCGACCCACCCCCATTGGGGACCAGCATTGCTGCACAAAATATATGCGAATGCGGCAAAAGCAGTAGTTCGGTTAAGCGCAATCAGAGTAGCTTGCGCTTTCCGGACTGTGTCACACGAAGCGGCTGGAATAGTTTCAGGTTTCATGTCTTCAGATATTATGGCGATGGAGCTAAAATGAATCTATGACAAAACGAAAAACACGGGCAGGCGACTAAATAATCAAGAAAAACAGGAAGAAAGACAAGTCAGCCTTAATGAGTGGCAAAAACGATGGGACGAAACAACAAAAGGCAGTTGGGCACACACGTTGATCAGAAACGTGCAAATGTGGTTAGAGAGAAAACACGGAGAAACTGACTATTACGAGTACTTGACGCAGTTCCTGACTGGGCACGGTTGCTTTAGAGAGTATTTATACAAATAAGGACATGGCGATGGGTTTGACTGCTCTTTTGTGGAAAAGGGGAATGAGACAGGTGGCACATTTTGTTTCTGTGGCCCCGTTATAAAGATGAAAGAGAGGAACTAGAAGAAACTTCTTTCCAGAGCGACTAACACTTGAAAACATTGTACCACACATGCTAGCGTTCCAGCAGCAGGTGTGGAACTTTGTTAAAGAATGGAGCGCGACAGCCCCTAATAGAAACTTAGACGGAAGGAATGGCAGAGAAATAGCGATAGACAGGTGATCAACATGGACGGTCCCGCAAGGAAAACTAAATAGCTAGAGGAGAGGGAGTTAGGGTTACTATTTACATAGGCATCCTACCCTGCAGGTTCCGCACTTGGTAACAATGGCGGCATATGCGCGTGTAGAATGAATCGTGCATGCCGTCTGAAACAGGACGGTATCTTTTGCCAGATTCCCCTCCGGTAACAAAAAAGAAAAAAAAAATGCTGGGATTATTTGCCGGATTTCGAACTTCAAATGTGGCATCGCTTGTCGCATCTAACCATTCGCCACCAATGTAAGCTTGCTTGCGTCAGAGAGAAGTTGTCGACGTGCTAGATTTGTGGTGTAGAAAGCAGCGGATCAATTTACTATTGCAATATCTCGGTACAATGTTGAAAAGGCAATATATGTATGTATGTACATACATTTTTTGTTTTAACGGTATTCGTTTGAATTTTTGTCTTTCATTTTCATATTTTGTTTTGTAATATGAAGGTGTTGCTAACTACATAACACATTTCTCAAGACGGTTTATTTCTGTTTAAATGAGTTAAGCCGCCCCCTCACTCAACCTGGGAAAAACTGGCGCACCATACTACGACAGCGCAATTCCACACAGTTGATGACAATACATCACACCACAGTTGAGAACATCACCATACCAGCAAGCAGTCATCACAACAAAAAAGGATTTGAACGATGCACCTGACGATCATCGCCCGTCAACATTCGAACATACCACATTCGCCTTCAATTTTTCGTCCTGGAATGATCCTCCGCGCTGCAACGAATCGATCTTACGCGGCGCCACGTCGATATCCTCCTGCTATCACTCGGTTTGGGAACTATATCCACCCCGTTTTAACATATATAACTTTTGTTAATGAGATACTTACTCTTAACGTATCATCGTGTTCTTTAACGTATCTTATCGTGCCGCACATTAAATAGAAAACGCGTTTGTCAGGATTTTCAATAGTTTATTCATTAACAATGTTTGTTTGTGTGTGTGTTTGTTAAATTAAAAGTAAATACATATTTCATATTATTCTAGGAATTGATTTTAAGAAAAGGAAAATATTATGTTAATCTCGTGATGTACGTGTTACCGCGTTGGTCGACGTTTGCTGACTACTCTTCTTCTCGTTGATGTTTCTTACATTCATTTACACTTTGTATTTAATACTTGCGCTAAATAAACCATTTAAATAAAATTATTGTACATTTTAAAATAAAGCATTTGTATTTAACGAGTGTGAAAGTGGTCGGTAATTCTTTTTTAAAAATTGGACAGCAATTATTCATGGTCCTTCGAGCCATTCCGAATGGCACTATTGATATCGTCTAAGGAAAAAAAAAATTAAAATTTTGGTGACAAAATTTAAAAAAAAAGACGGTACAAACCACAAACTAAAACTAAAACAAAACAAAAATCAGTGCAGTGAAGTGCAGTGACTTTGAACAAAAAGCAAATGCTCAGTAAAACAATAAATACACACATAAAACAAAAGAAAAAAAATGACCGCAACAAAAACAAAGGTGCAGTGAATTGCCGAAAAATATATACAGTGGCGGTCTTACAATTAGAAACGTGTTTTCTGCAAATAGTTTTCTTAATTTATTTTAAAAATTAGATTGCAACATTAAAACTATAAATTGGAACACATAAAGTAACGAATTTTATTTGAGTTTTACAAAAAAAACAAAAACAACAACATTAATTGTATTTTTAAGAAAATGAGATAAATACATACATATGTATAATACAAAACTAAGTACGTGCAAGTTAAAAACAAAAAAACAAAAAACCCATCGAATTTAACAAATCAATAATTACAAACCGGGCGCGAAACCTATAAGTAAAATATAAATAAAAAGTAATAAACAATAACCGGGCGCGGATAAACATATTTAAATGCAACAACACCCACAAGGGGCCCAGCAGCAAGCGGATGGATGCATAAGCAAAGGAATTGGAACAAAACGAACAGGCATACTATACAAAACATTTTGCCCTACAAAACTAGTTAAATTGAGCGTATCAATTTCACTTTATATTTAATATATACACATAAATATGTACATATGTATGTTTTAAGTTACGGTTTTTCCTATTTAAAACCCTAACAAAAATCAGTACACAATCTGTAATAATTAATGTCTTCAATTAAAATTGCCGCATTAATTAAAATAGTTAAATCAAGTACATAAATACAGCTTGATATTCCAAAAAGAAATTTTCTCAGCATAAATCCAAATATCAAATCAAATGCGAAGCGAGGAAAACAAATAAAAATAAATACAAACATACATATGTTATACATATTGAAATACTATATAAAAAGTAAACGTATATACATACATACATATATATTTCAAATACTTACCTAACAAGTGAAATTGCTATATTTATATATTAAGTTATATACATAAGAGGACAACGGAAAATACAATTTTTTTATTCCGTTTTAAGCGTCCTCTCTCTATTGTAAAAGAATGTAAACATACGGCATACAAACTGCCTATGCTTAAATAAATGACGCGGGAAAATTAACAATATTACAAATTGTTAAAACATATACATACATAATTTATTGAAATCTGACAAAAAAAAGAACCCAGCTCAACATAAACAAATTATTGAACATATATATGCACACACATATCGCATATACAAGTATATATACATTTACATATTCAAAGTCCACATTGGCAATTATCCGGCAATACCTCTTGCTATTTGACAAACAAAAACAAGCAGGATTGCGTACAAAAAGCGAATTGATCTCTCTAACGAGCTCTCAATTTAGCAAGATAACCATACTTATAAATACACAAACAATTCGTGCATACTTAGGTAAATAGCGCATTGATCTCCTCAGCGAGCCTCTCAATTGCACAAAACATAAGTGTCTTCATAAGCACACATACATACATACAAGTCCAAGTATTAAGGTGTACCCAAATACTGACATACGGACGTAAAAGTGTTTATAAATTAAAAGTGCGGATATTTGCAAACTTAAAACTAAAATAAAATAAATACTCGTAAATAATATTATTTTACAAAAATGGCTAATAACGAAAAAAATCAAAATACACCTGTAGGAGCTAAACGCTCAAAACAGGCTTTTAAATTTATTACAGAAAGTGACAGTTTAACAAGATACTGCACTAGATTTACATCTTCACCGATTCACGAAAACTCGGAATCGCTCCTAGAAATCAAAAGTCAAAATCTTGAAAATTTTTGGACTCGCCTCCAAGCGGCTCATGACGCCATTGTAGAATCTGACGATTCAGATCTACCACAAAATTTTAAATTATCTGCTTACGCAATATACGAAAACTGCTTAGACCAGTATGAAGAAACAAAAGCTAAGATCTCCGATCAATTAAAGCTAATAAAAGCAATTGCACCTACTCCCCACAGTAGAGTAGAGCTGCCACAAATAGACAGTCAAGAGACAAGTTCAGGCATCTACCTCGAGGTGCCCGCATCTGACACAGAAACCTTTTACGGAGGTTATGAAGAATGGCCGTCCTTCCGGGACATGTTCACGGTCGTGTACATAAACCATCCTCAATTATCATCATTATCACATGCGCAAAAATTGTATCACCTCAGATACAAAACTAAAGGTCAAGCAGGCGAAATAGTCAAACACTTCGCATTAAATGACGACAATTTCAATTTGGCTTGGGAAGCTCTAAAAGCTAGATATGAAAACGACAGAATACTGGTCGATAAGCAAGTAACGACACTATTAAACTTGCCTAAAATCAAGAAAGAAACAAGTGAAGAATTTGTATCACTACAATCCACTGTTTCAAATTGTTTGTCGATTCTATCGACACTAGATATTCCCACATACAGCTGGGACCCAATTCTGGTAAACATTTGCACCGCCGCATTACCAGAAAAGTCGTTACTTCTATGGGAGCAATCGCTCTCATCACGAAAAAGGTGCCCAACGTGGCAACAAATGAAAGATTTTCTCACCACCCAATATGAAATTGCGGAAAGGTTAGAAGAAAAAATAATCAAAACTAAGATCATTAAACACGACCAAAATAGAAGCTTCAATAGACCCCTAGCAAGAAGCAACAAAAATTTAAACAAAAGCTTTCACAAAACGCACTCGTTCATATCCGAACAGAAAAAAACCCACGTCATGCGAACTATGCACAAGAGGGCATAAGCTTCAACCTTGCGATAAGTTTAAAAAATTAAATATTAACGAAAGGAACAACTTTGTCAGACCAAAAAGTCTCTGTACAAACTGCTTGTCCCATACCCACAATCTTAAAAATTGCAAAAGCAAATATAATTGCTTATATTGTCATAAAAGACATCACACAATGCTTCATTACAGCACATATTCCATCTCACCTCAAAGAAGCGCATATACAACATGAACCACGGGTTCAATTGCAAAAGCAAATCCCGAAACCTACAATTCTAAAAATTGCCAAGAGACACCATGTTGTTCAAAGGCACAAATGCTCAAACGCTGCACATCCTAACACAAAGTGGACCAGTTACAAAACTAGTTACCACCATACCAACTCAAGTTGAGTATAATACAAACAAATACCTTAGTTCACAATTAAGGCAATTTCAAAAGTTAAAGAAACTTCCCCCCATATCAAACAAAACTCTAGAAGATCAGTATTGTGAAGACTTCTCTAAAGCCACAACTACTCGATCAAATAATGGCCGGTACGTCGTACGACTACCACATGAGCCACCATTTTCCAATACTCCACAAATTGGTATACAAAACAAAGTCAGAGTTACCTCTGACGGTCCCTATATTAAACGCTCATACAATTTTCGACCCCGCAGCATGGCTTTCGCCAATAATGAAAAAACAACAATTCTGAACAAGTCATAGAGCGGTGGCGGGCTACTACTTGCAAAATTAGTGCATACGCACATAAATATTACTCATAATAAAATGATCCAAAAGGTCGAATCATATTCGCATCTACATAAGCGCTCCTCACATTGGTGATTAATGGGAATCAGCTATACAAAGCATTATTTAATTGTGGAGAATTCTCTACTACGAGTCGAAGCCCTTCTCCATTCACGGCCACTCTCACGCAAGATCCCTCTAATTGTATAGTCCTAACTCCAGGGCTAAGGAGTACCCATTCTGGCCACATCTGAGCCAGACGTGGAGTTACTATTCTTTAAAAGCCGATAACACAGAAAAGGCAAATAATGAACAGCCAGTTGAACAAACCGATGGTAAAGAAATTTTAAATGAAACCACAAATAATAAACCGATCAAAGAAACAACCGCAAATGTCAACTAACTAGTAACTAGTAGTTACAAACCCATAAATCCGCAAAAATATAGTTTCTTATTGTATACACGTTAAAGCAATTATGATACATTCCAAATACTATGTTTAAAACCAAACACGTTTTCAACATTTATAGCATGTACGCGGAAATACATGCAACAGTATAAAAGCGTAACACTAGGCAAAATATTCGCCTAGGGGGCCCAGGATGTTTAAATGAGTTAAGCCGCCCCCCTCACTCAACCTGGGAAAAACTGGCGCATCCTACTACGACAGCGCAATTCCCCACAGTTGATGACACAACATCACACCACAGTTGAGAACATCACCACACCAGCAAGCAGTCATCACAAAAAAAAAGGATTTGAACGATGCACCTGACGATCATCGCCCGTCAACATTCGAACATACACATTCGCCTTCAATTTTTCGTCCTCGAAAGATCCTCCGCGCTGCAACGTATCGATCTTACGCGGCGCCACGTCGATATCTCCTGCTATCACTCGGTTTGGGAACTATATCCACCCCGTTCAACATATATAACTTTGTATTTAATACTTGCGCTAAATAAACCTTTTAAATAAAATTATTGTACATTTTAAAATAAAGCATTTTTTATTTAACGAGTGTGAAAGTGGTCGGTAATTCTTTTTGAAAAATTGGACAGCAATTATTCAATTTCGAAAACAGGTTATTTTCTTTTTCAACTCTCGAGATAATTATAAACTGGCAAAACCGAATTAGACGAGACTAGAGCGCCACTATACAAATAGATTTAGATCTTACCCTATAAAAATGTGATATTTCCCACCTTCTTCTGACTTCCTTCAAAAATTGATAGAAGTGCATATACAGGACAAACATAATTTAATATTGTACAATCTTTATTCGAACGTCTAACGATTTTATTTTAAAAGACAGTTTTGGGCTTACTATAGCATGAAAACACACTTGGACCCGAAATATCGGTTAAGCATTACAATCGCTGAGCTCTTTCAAAAGCACCAGATTATGATAGTTCGACTTCAAATTATTTGAGGAAACTATATCTACATGTTCAATACTAAACTTCATCCCATCAAACATGTACTATATCCGCATCCGTCTTTCTGAACCATTTACGAAAATTGTCATGAAAAAATACAAATAACCGCAAAGATCGTTAATAAATGTGTTCAGGTCTGAAATCTGAAGAATTGTAAATGCAGTAAATAAAATCAATGTCCTATAAAATCAACCCCATTTGCAAAAATTCTTGTATTCCCATTTGTCGCATTGTCACTGGCAGTCAACATTTAAAATATAAAATATTTACGCAGCTCATCAATATTAATTACTGCATGCAACAGAGCAATGGAATAAAGAGATAAGACCAGCTTACATATATCCCAAATAAGTGAAAAGAAAATATGGAAAACATTTAACTAAAAGTTTTACGGGAAAAATGCTATGTCTTTCGAAATAATTGCGGCAATTATGTAATTAACAAAGTTCAGACCACAAAAAATTTTTTTTTTTTGTTAAATACATTTTATTTGCAATCTATTTTGGTAAATAATAAGCAAATTTGATAAGATAAAACCATAATTTGACTTTATAT
>NW_024395849.1:300000-459827 GCF_016617805.1 Bactrocera tryoni | reverse complement strand
TGAAATTAAAAATCTTGGTGGTGGCAAGCACCAGCTGATTTTCAATAATCTTGCCCTGGGCGATGAGGGTGAAATAACATGTGAATCTGGTAAACTGTCTTCAACTTGCAAACTAACAGTGCGCAAAGGTGAAAGTCGACCAAATATTGACTGTCCGGACGAATTCGCTGGTCCAATAAATGCGCCTGTAGTGCTCGAGGTACCATACAAAGGTAATTTTGTTCAGTGCTTTATTACTCTTTAGAACTTTAAATTCCATTTCAAAAACCGTTTACCGTTTTTATGATATTAATTGCATTTGACTGTCATAATTTATCTTCGTCAATTGGTGTTAATTAATCTAAAATATCATTGTTTTTATTCTTATAGTTAACGGTACAAGACAAACTGCCGTGGAGGCTAAATTAGTGAAGGATGGTAAACCATTGCCTGTTAAAGAAGTTGAAGTGGGTGTAACTGAAGATAAAATAACATTTAAAATTAAGAAGCCAGCGCGTGACCTTTCAGGTCCATGGCGAAATAAAACTATATAATGGTTTCAAGGTGAAGATATTAAGAATGTAACAGTTATATTCCAAGATGTTCCGCAAAATCACCACGAAATGTCGATGTAGTTGAAGTTTTCCAGACATCTTGCAAAGTTGACCTCTCGATAAACCCAACGACGATGGGGGTTCACCAATTATTAAATATGTAGTCGAACGCCAAGATCTAAGCAAACAAGCAAAGCTGGGAAGTTGTCGCTGAGGTTCAGTTTCACCAAGAAAAACTCTTTAAGAAGATAGAGGACCTTTACGCCAAAAAGACAATACAGATTCCGTATACGTGCTGTAAATAAGATTGGTCCATCGGACCCTGCTCCTTTCAAGAACATTGTATTAGCAAAAGATCCATGGGATGAACCCGGCAAACCGAAAAATGTCGATGTTACAGATTGGGATAAAGATCATGCTGATTTAAAATGGGATGCACCCGACAGTGATGGCGGTGATCCAATAACTGCCTATATTATTGAATACAAAGAAAAATTCTCTAATGATTGGGTAGCAGGCAAGAAAGTTTCTGGCGACGTTTGTGAGGGTACGGTAGATGGATTAAAAGAGAGACAACAGTATGAATTCCGAATCCGTGCTGTTAACAAGGCTGGTCCCGGTGAACACAGCGACAAAACGAAAGCTATAATTGCTAAATGCCGATTTGTAAGGCCATTCATAGTTGGTGATTGTCTAAAAAATGTTGTAGTAAAAAGAGGTCAAACTCTTCGTTTCGATATCAAATATGATGGTGAACCAGAACCAGAGGCTAAATGGTACAAAGGTACAGAAGACTTGAGTTTCGATAATCAACGTATTACAGTTGACCAAATGGAACGAAATTCATGCGTTCCATTAAAAAGGCAGTTCGAAAAGATACTAGTATTTACAAGATTGTGTTATCCAATAGTTCTGGTACTATTGAAAGTGAAGCACAGGTAACTGTATTGGACAAACCATTAGCTCCCGGTGGTCCTATGGATCCTGAAGAAGTAAGAGCTGATCATATCAAAATGAAATGGAAACGTCCACAGGATGATGGTGGTTGCGAAATAAGTGGTTATGCATTGGAAAGAATGGACGAAGAAACAGGACGTTGGATACCTGCGGGTGAAGTTGGTCCAGACGAGACCTCTTTCAATTTTAAAGGCCTTACTCCAAATAAAAAATATAAATTCCGCGTCAAGGCTCTTAATAAAGAGGGTGAATCTGAACCATTGGAAACCACCGAGCCTATTATTGCCAGGAATCCCTACGATCCACCAAGCCCACCTAGCAAACCAGAAATTTCAGATTACGATAATTGGAGCGTTACACTTAAATGGAAGCGTCCACCGTCCGATGGAGGTAGGCCCACATTGAATTACATTGTTGAGGTGAAAGACAAATTTTCACCAACATGGAGTGAAATAGCCAAAACTGAAGGTTCCGCACCAGAACTTTATGCCGATGGGCTTAAGAAGAAAATAATTTACCAATTTAGGGTACGCGCTCTTAATAAGGCGGGCGCCTCAGAACCTTCTGAACCAACCGACAATCATTTATGCAAACATAGAAACCGTAAGTTAACTAATATAGGTTATTTACAGCTGTTGTTTCAACATGAATATCTTATATTGATGAAAAAGCTTAGCTTGCATTATTTTATGCTTTCAACTGACAAATATATGCACTTGGAATATTGGTAATGATATCTAAAATAAAACAAGTAAGGAAGGGCTAAGTTCGGGTGTCACCGAATATTTTATACTCTCGCATGGTAAAGTGATAATCGAGATTTCATTATCCGTCATTTAAATATTTTTCAAATACCGTATTTTTGTAAAGTTTTATTCCGCTATCATCATTGGTTCCTAATGTATATATTATACAGAGAAGGCATCAGATGGAATTCAAAATAGCGTTATATTGGAAGAAGGCGTGGTTGTGAACCGATTTCACCCATATTTCGTACGTGTCATCAGGGTGTTAAGAAAATATTATATACCGAATTTCATTGAAATCGGTCTAGTAGTTCCTGAGATATGGTTCTTGGTCCATAAGTGGGCGGCGCCACGCCCATTTTCAATTTTTAAAAAAAACCTGGGTGCAGCTTCCTTCTGCCACTTCTTCCGTAAAATTTAGTGTTTCTGACGTTTTTTATGAGTCGGTTAACGCACTTTTAGTGATTTTCAACATAACCTTTGTATGGGAGGTGGACGTGGTTATTATCCGATTTCTTCCATTTTTGAACTGTATATGGAAATGCCTGAAAAAAACGGCTCTGTAGAGTTTGGTTGGCATAGCTATAGTAGTTTCCGAGATATGTACAAAAAACTTAGTGGGGGGCGGGGCCACGCCCACTTTTCCAAAACAATTGCGTCCAAATATGCCCCTACCTAATCCGATCCTTTGTGCCAAATTTTACTTTAATATCTTTATTTATGGCTTAGTTATGACACTTTATAAGTTTTCGGTTTCCGCCATTTTGTGGGCGTGGCAGTGGGCTGATTTTGCCCATCTTCGAACTTAACCTTCTTATGGAGCCAAAGGAATACGTGTACCAAGTTTCATCATGATATCTCAATTTTTACTCAAGTTACAGCTTACGCACGGACGGACGGACAGACGGACAGACGGACGGACGGACAGACAGACATCCGGATTTCGACTCTACTCGTCGCCCTGATCACTTTGGTATATATAACCCTATATCTGACTCTTTTAGTTTTAGGACTTACAAACAACCGTTATGTGAACAAAACTATAATACTCTCGTTAGCAACATTGCTGCGAGAGTATAAAAAAAACATATTTTGCTAAACACATGTATCCTGAACGATATTGGTTCCATAAATACCAACCACATTCATGATACATGTTAAAACATATACGTATACCTAGTAAGACGCTCCAACTAATGGAACATTAACTAAGAATTTGTTTCTATGTGAACAGTGTAAAACTAGTCTAACTCTAATTATCATCATTCAGCTTTTCATATTGCGTGAGTATTTTTTTTAATATAAGTATCTAAATATTATAAAAAAAACAACAGTTTTTGGAGAAAATTTCACCTTACTTCAACTAAAATCTGCGCGTGGTATGTGTAAAATGCATCTGCAACTAGCTTCAAATCGACAGATCTGAAAGATATTACCTCCCGTTATCTCGTTTTACTAATTCTATGGGATAAGCGATTTTTGGAACCTTAGAGCCCAGTTTTGTTTGCACATTTGCTATGTGTTGAAATATTCAGAGGTGTTGTGGAATCCAAAACAAATTTGAATAGTTTTCAAAATTGTAAACCAATTCTGATTTTCAATGGTGTCGGAGAATCTGATTGAATTCTCGTATTTTCGAACACTCGCAAAAACATATGTTCGCACGTATGAACAAAAAATAGCAAGACTTTGATCACAATTTTAAAATTCTTACTTTATTCTTCAAAATCTTTGCCCCTCAAAGTAATCCTCCTTGGCCCCAATAAATAAGTGCAAACGTTTTTTCCAATCCTCGAAACAGATGTTAAAGTCAATGTCCGGAACAGCTTTTAATGCGAGTAGCGAATCACGTTTAATGCCTTTAATTGACTCGAAACGGTTTCCCCAGGAGCGGTTGTTTGAGTTTCCTGAATTACCAGAAAACACACGGAGCTAAATCAGGCGAATACGGTGGTTGCGGCACGATATTGGTTGAAATTTTTGAATAGCTTCGCTCAAACGACGAATTTCACTCAAATAATATTCCTTGGTGACAGTTTGGCTGGTCGGAAGAAACCAATGGCGCCTTCATTTTTCTTATATCCAAATGATCTTTCAAAATGATTCTCACTGATCCTTTCGATATTCTAACGATGATAGTTAGATCTCTTGCTGTTAATCGTTCGTTACGTTCTCAGGTATTTTTATTGACGTGTTAATCATCAGTTTATGTTGATGGCGATCCTGGACGCGGTTCGTCGTTAACGCGTTCTCGGCCCCTTTCAAAATAAATAAGTTGATTTCTTAACTTACACTTAAAGCTGTCAGCGATCATCTTCTTGTGTTGTTTTGATAGCAAAACCGATAAAATTGGTTTGCGTGACACCCGAAACTAATACAACACCCCTTATTTACTTCATTTAGGAACATAATTAATTTTTTATTTCAACCCATTAGAAATTAATAAATGACAATCACACTCTTCCGCATAGTTGAAACAGCTTAAAAATACACTGAGAAGTCCTTTGTGTTACTTATATTTAATCACATCTGTATTATTTTGTTCTTTTCTTAATACCTTTTTCACCCTACTTGTGCATGCATTTATTCATACTTATATGTATATGTAAATTCTGTCGATATACTTTTAACTTTCGTAAATTTTATACTCTTGCAAAATGTTGCTACAAAGTATAATAGTTTTGTTCATCTAACGGTTGTTTATAATAGACATAGAGTTATGAAAATGACCGGGATGACGAGACGAATTGAATTCCGATAGACAGTCTGTCTCTCCAACCATCTGTTCATCTGTGCAAGCGATAACTTGAGTAAAAATTTAGTTATCTTCATGAAATTTGTTACACATGTTCCTTGACTCCAAGGTGTGTTGGTATTGCAGATGGACGGAACCGGCCTATTACCAAGCCACAATACGCCATTAATCGAAAACATAACTAAGCGCTTAATTACACAGGTCAACAAATTTGTAACTTTTTTTGTCACATGAAAATGTATATCAAATTTTGAATTGCCCACCAAATAATAATATATCAATGAAAAAAAATGTACACATCATGTTTTCTTGTGACATCAAAACATATATTTTTGTAAAAAGTACAAAATTGAGCCACACTTACAGAATTATTTCCTAATATCTAATAGATACTTATGATTTTCTTGAATATTTGGCTTCCGGTAGGTCCCTTTTAAGTCTCCAACAATAGTCTGCTAGCATTCCTGGGCCCCATTTCCCTTGATAACGCTTCTCCATTAAGGAAATGTCTTGATGGAACCTCTCACCTTGTTCGTCACTCACAGCACCCAAATTTGCCGGAAAGAAATCCAGATGAGAGTCCAGCATACGTATTTTCAAGGACATATTACACCCCAAAGCTTTAAATGATATTTTGAACAACATTCACAAAACATTTCCAGGCGAGTTTTTCCTGATCATTCAGTTTTCCTTCAAAGCTCTTATCCTTCATCAATTGCCGTATTTGTGGACCTACAAATATTCCCTGCTTGATTTTCGCGTCGCTGAGTTTAGGGCATTTCTCTTTTAGATATAAAAATCCATCTCCATCTTTCGGACTAGAATTCTCATTTTTTGATCGATTTGGAGGCATCGGCACAGGCAGTTCGGCACTATGTAGGATGGGTCTCTTGGCCAAAGACAAGTTTGGATACTGGATAGTGTGTTTGAATTTGGTGGTAATACCTTTTGTTTGAGTCAAACAAAAATAACAATCACTTACATGATCCTTTGGTTCGGTCCAAATCATTGGTATAGCAAATGACAAATGTCTAGGTTCTTGTTTAGCACAACCTAAAAGGAGTCTCACACACGTTACACAACATTTATGTGGAACCCAGGATTTGTCTTGATTGACAATTATTTGATTTGACAAAATAGTCTAAATAGCACTGTTCAATTAGTGATATGAAATTTCGACGCTGAGATGTAAAAGTTAATTCTTCAAACACATAACAAAAATTGTCCGGGTTGTTCAAACCCTTTCGTGGCATATATACGATCTAACTAATGTAAATAAAATGTAATTTAGCAAACACAATAGTTACCCAGTCGACTAAATGCAGTTATGTAAACAAAGAAACGTATATGTATGAGGTCAGAAATGAATAGGTAGCTGTCACAAGAAAACTGGATGTGATAGAAACAAAACTGTTAAATATTTTTAACGAGGGGACACCAACATAAATAAAAATCATAACAAAGTTCATGTGACAAAAACAGTGTTTGCCAGTGTTATTAGACAAAAGCTACGCTTCCTTGCCACATAACACAATTTTAAGCTTCATCTTATGCTTTTACTTTCCGAATAAAACTTTGCACGAATAGTGACCTTGAGGTGTGCCACCTTACTTACTTATCCAAGTCGGACCAAAACTATTCAATTCGAATATATTATGTTATGCCGGTTTCTATTGTGAACTTTTTACCGAAAGTTTCGGTCAACCTATCGGATATATTATTAAAACTCGAAATTTTTCGGCTTTGTTTCTTGCAAGTTGCAAGAGTGTAAAATGTTCTGTTACATCTAAACTTAGCTTCCTCATATTTGTTTTTTTTTTTATTTACTGTATGATAAAAATGTCACATTTCATTAATATTAACTTACACGTAAATTTCGGCGGTAAAACCACAAATCGACCGTTCAACATTTAAGAGGGTTATAATTAAGACTGGGCGCACCCACAAATGGTCAGTTGATGTCATTGGTGAACCGGTTCCAACTGTGCATTGGAGCTGGCGAGATGATATACCACTCTCCACTGGCGATCGAATTAAAATTGAGAACGTCGATTATCATACCGACTTCGTTATAACGAATGTAGTGCGTAAAGATAGCGGAATGTATAGACCGTAGAACTGATTGTGCATGGGAAGCCAACATCGCCGAAAGGACCGCTAACCGTGAGCGATGTAACAACGAATGGATGTAAGTTACAATGGAAAAAGCCTGAGGATGATGGTGGTGTACCAATTAAAGAGTATGTCATCGAAAAAATGGACACAGCTACCGGCAAGTGGGTACGCGTAGGCCGTTCACCTGGTGAAAAGGAGCTGCCCAGTTTTGATGTAACAGGCTTAAATCCGGGATCCGAATATAAGTTCCGTGTTTGTGCGGTTAACGATGAAGGTGAATCTGAACCGTTAATCACATTGGTTGATGTAGTTGCCAATGATCCATATGATGAACCGAATAAACCAGGAACTCCAGAAATCACCGACTTCGATAACCAAAGCATTTTCATAAAGTGGACTCCGCCCAGCAATGACGGTGGTGCACCAATTGAAAAATATATAATCGAGAAAAAGGATAAATCGAAGCCTGATTGGGAAAAGGCTATTGAAGTCCCTGGAAACCAATTGGACGCTTGCATAGATAGACTACAAGAGTATGGAGAATATCAATTTAGGGTTATTGCCATAAACAAGGCCGACCTATCGCCACATTCAGTTCCCAGCAAAGTTCAGGTCGCCAAATACAAAAAACGTGAGTATTTTTTTTTATTTTTAGAAGTATAGAACGACGAAAAGTACTCAAAAATTGTCGTAGTAGTATGCAATAACTAAATTCCAAAAAAGTTCAAAAAACTACATTCAACTTATCTGAGTTAATCTGAAATAACCTGGGGTCGAATCGTTACATCCGTGAACGTTTCACTCGTCACGTAAAAGCCCGTATTTCGTATTATGACATACGTGATCGTAACGTTTCTATCGTAATCTAGCATGATGACATACGTGAACGAGTCTATAAACGTATCCGTTCATTCGAATGCAAATCGTAATAGACAAATTTATGGAAATGTGAGCAAATTTTTTTAAATTTTATTTTTTTTATAATTTTTAGTAATAAAGAACATAAATATGAAACCATTCCATTCATTGGTTGGTCTCATTAAAAATTAAAAACAAAATTTTTGTATTCTAGTTGACATTAAAAATAAAATTATTTACAAGGTAAAGGACATATACAATTTCGAATAAAATTTATTAAAGAATACTTTATTTGGTCTCTTATCGTTTGGTCGATTGCGGTCCACTTTTGTGGGGTGGTACCTTCCTCTCGTGCCATATCCTAAAATTCTCCACCGTCTTTTTAAAATTCCAATGCTTTGTTCAACGATACATCTACAAAGAAAATTTTGTTAATGAGGATTTATAATTTGTTTTTTTTTATACCTACGCTATTGCTACGATATCTTAGCTATCTCCGCATTATTTTTTTATCCCCACCACTTTCACTAGAGCTCAAATAAAAAAACAAAGTTGGATCCATATTGATATTTAATTAGCTTTTGTTAGTTTATCGAAAATTTCGCAACATTTTTGACAGTTCTACATCTATTGTGACCTAAAAATACGATCCAAAGCAATGTGCATTATGATCCGTTTGCTATAGTGATTGAAGTATCACGTAATTTTCTTTCGTATGTTTGCCGATCGGTGCACGGATGTAACGATTCGACCCCTGAATGAAATGTGCAGTATGTATCTGTCCGTTTATTCTGCAACAAATGAATTGAGTAAAAGTTTTTACAAAAATAATTTTTATACTCTTAAGCATACGTAATGTATGCTGATGGCTGCTTCTTAATGAAACAGCGTTAATTCTTTTCGATACCACATGCCATCTATATACTATAAAAAAAGAATGTCTAGAATGGCTGAAAATTGGTGGTAAGACATTTTTAATATCAAAAGAAAAGATCGCATTGACAGTTACTTTGGCAAGTCAATACGCCTACTTTGCTAGATTATGGGCGAACGACGTACAGACATTCATAGCAAGCCAAAAGCAACACCTAAAAAAAAAGCACAATAGATGCAATGTTGATAAAAAGTTCAATTATAATTTGAGATGAATGCATAATGGCTCACAAATAAAACACGCAATAGTATAATTAAACGGCAACAATGAAATTTCTGGAGATGCTGTTCTACTACTGTCTGGTGATTGACAGCCCGGTCATTCTTCGCTTTTCTTAAGCCAACGAGGTTATCGAAAGTTTAAGCAGTCGTTTTTATGTTGAAGTGTTGAAATGCTTCTATTGACCATAAATATATGCAAACAATGGCAAACCGATCCAAACTCAGGAATATTACAATTGCTAGATATTTGGGGTAGAATGCATCAACGGCTACCCAGTGCCAAACTATTTCTGTACTCCTGTTAACGATAAAATTTTATTTATTGAGAATATATTATTGAAAGTATGGTAATATTTAATTATTTGGTTTATAACTGGCTCAGTAATCAAGCTTTCACATTAGCGTCCAAAAGCCTAGCTATCAGATGTATTTTATATGTTGCTGATGAAAGTGAAAACTATCTAGATATACTCGAAATGACATCACATAATCTTCGGTTGAAAATTGGTTCACCTATTTTTATTCTGCGTAATTTAAATTCAATTATGAAATAGTAAGCTTTTGGTAATAAAAAACTTACAGGAAATGTTATGTAGCAGCAATTTCAGCTGGAAAATCTACTAAAAGTTGTCTTCTAGTCAATGTTTTCCAATAGAGACTGTTGGAATGTACGATACAAATACAGTAGATTAAATTGAATTTGAACATTAATTAATTAAAAAACTACAATTAGAGTCAATCCACGTAAAGTTTGACATGAAATTTTTATTAAATTGAGAAAGCATGAAATGGGTAGTTTATTGCACCGCATACTTCCCAAAAAACATTTCTTGAAAGTTTCCCTCCCCCATTCCGTAGTTTGTTATTATTATTAACAGTCAAACTTTTTAGCCCGATTTAATTGAAAAATTAACATCTCGAAAAGCATTCGAGCGATATGAATGAAATTTTGTGGATTTTTTACCTTAATTGTTTAAACAATTGAAATATGGAAAAAAGTTTGTTCAATAATTTTATTATTAAAAATTAAGAATGACTACTACTATTTCATTATCTCAAATTTTATTAACTAATAACTTTGAAAATTACACAATTGTTACAAATTTGAACATAAAGTTAATAAAAAAGAAATTCAACATCTTTGTTGATTTGTGATTAATAGCTACTCAAAGGAAATATGTATCAGCCATTTTCCAATTTTGAAGTAATGTTCAAATTTTAACCCAGCAATTTCTTACCCCGGAATAATGTTTACAGTTTTATTCATAAATACAATTTTACTATATTGAATAGTTTATAATTAACGTATACCTTAGCCACAGCAGGAGCGTGGACGGAATCCTCTAGTAGACTAACTGTGAAAATATGACCAATTTACTATTTATATATGTTTATTAGTTAAACCGAGAATCGATCGTACAAATCTGGGAAGCCACTCTTAATACGTGCTGGTAAGCTTCAATTAAATATGATATCAATGTACGTGGAGAACCCCCACCAATCATTAATTGGTATCAAAATGACAAAGAGTTAAAAAACGAGACGTTGCCTTCGAATTATGAGATTAAAAACATGCCGCATAATACTAAAATCTCAATTATTGAAACGGAACGCAAGCACACCGGTACCTACAAAATACATGCACAATCAACGAGCACGGTGAGGATGAAGCCGATGTTGAAGTCAATATTCTAGGACCGCCAGCTAAGCCAAAAAGGGCCGCTTGAAATTAAAGATATAACGAAAGATAGTTGTAAGCTGAAATGGAAGAAACCAGAAGATGATGGAGGCAAGCCAGTTACAGCCTATCAAGTTGAGAAGTTTGACAAGAAACAAGGGCGCTGGGTACCTGTTGGGCGCACCTCCGGCAATGATACGGAAATCGACGTCAAAGGCCTTCAAGAGGGCCATGAATATCAATTTCGGGTCAAAGCTATTAATGAAGAAGGTGAATCAGAACCACTTGAAAGTGAGGGTAGTATTGTTGCCAAAGATCCTTACACCACTGCTGGTAAGCCGAGTGTGCCAAAGATTGATGATTATAATGAACATATGGTTAAATTAAAATGGGAACCTCCTAATGACAATGGAGGTGCACCAATCACAGGTTATGTAATTGAAAAGAAAGACAAATATTCGGCTATTTGGGATGAGGTGTTATTAACAAACATTAGTATAAAGATTTTTAAGTTGTACGAAAATGTTTATAATCGAAATTTTATATTTCCAGACACCTAATGCAGAGGCAACCGTTGATGGTCTAATTGAAGGCAATGTCTATCAATTCCGTGTTCGTGCTGTAAATAAAGCCGGCCCTGGTGAACCTAGTGCTGCGACGGAACCTCACGTAGCTAAGCCAAGAAATTGTAAGGAAAATCAATACCGTTTCACGTCTACCACATCCCACGGCTATAAAATGCTTCATGCTTTTTCAATAGTTAACAATATTTAATCTAATGTTTTTCAGGAAATATTAATTGCTAAGCAAAGCTTTTTTGTTGAAATCTATATGTACTTTTAATTGAAATTTATTAATAAACGTTTAATGATTATTAGTGATACCGCAACCGCGACAAAATGAAGCCTATAAAAGTGCGAGCAGGTCAAACAGCTAAGTTTGATGTTGATGTAAAAGGTGAACTAGCACCAACACTTACATGGATATTCAAGGAGAAAGAGCTATCCAGCGACAACCAAGTACGTTTGGAAAATGAGGAATATAATACGAAACTGACGATACTATACACAACACGTGGCCAAACCGGCACTTATAAATTAAAAGCTGAAAGTATAAATGGCGTCGATGAGGCAGAAGTTGAAGTTGTCTACTGGAGAAACCGTCAAAACCTGAAGGACTTCTAGTAGCATTTGATATACTTAAGGAACGTTGCAAACTGAAATGGAGAAAACCAAAAGATGACGGTGAGATTATTCTTGCTCATCACTCTTAAGGAAAAAACTCACCCCATGAGTTGAAAAGCACTTTGCTGTGAACCAACGGTTTTACAAAAACAAACAAGACAAAGTAAAGAAATGGGCAACCAATAAAAGAAAGTAATTTCGCAAATGTATTAAATTTGGTGCAATTATAATAATTTAATTTTTTTGTGGAATTTCAAAAAGTGAAAGAATAACTAAGGAGCATCTGCAGCATTATAGCATATTATATCACTTAAACATAAGTATGTATATGTCGTTTTATTTATACTCAGAAAGAAGTAAAATGTACAAAAAAATTTGTTAAAATATTTCTTAAACAATATTGAAATTAACGGAACAAGCACTATCGATTTTGCATTGTGGGGTTTAAGACATCACAAATTTGTGAGGTAGTTGTGAGCATTTGAGCTTTTGAAATCACCTCAGCATACGGAAAACCTCACAACTCGTGAGGGCACGAGTATAGGGCTGTAAATGAAGCATTTGTCTGTGTTACCATTGTCATATATGGATAAAATGTATACCGTCTTAAAGGAGAAGACGTGCAGAAGTGCACAGCGTTATTATACCCTGAACAGGGTATATTAAGTTTGTCACGAAGTTTGTAACACCCAGAATGAAGCGTCGGACACTCATAAAGTGCTATATATCGGGTGATTTTTTAAGAGCTTGATAAATTTTTTTAAAAAAAAAACGCATAAAATTTGCAAAATCTCATCGGTTCTTTATTTGAAACGTTAGATTGGTTCATGACATTTACTTTTTGAAGATAATTTCATTTAAAATGTTGACCGCAAGCGTCTTAGGTAATTCGGAAAGTTCAATTTTGGGCAACTTGCACCAAGGCTTTATGGCCAAGAATATTCCGAATTTCTTCGGAAATGTTGTCTTCCAAAGCTGGAATAGTTGCTGGCTTATTTCTGTGAGACTTTGGACTTGGCAGCCCCACAAAAATAGTCTAAAGGCGTTAAATCGCATGATCTTGGTGGCCCAACTGCCCATGCATCCCGAAAAAATGCACTGTTTGGTGTGGTTTGTACGCTGGTGAATCATTGGACCGTATTTTTTCAAAGATGCTGTTGGACGCAACGTTACGGTGAATGGCGATCGCTATCGTTCGATGCTAACAAACTTTTTGTTGCCAAAAAATGGAAGAACTGAACTTGGTTGACATGTGGTTTCAACAAGATGGCGCTACATGCCACACAGCTCGCGATTCTATGGCCATTTGAGGGAAAACTTCGAGAACAATTCATCTCAAGAAATGGACCCGTAAGTTGGCCACCAAGATCATGCGATTTAACGCCTTTAGACTATTTTTTGTGGGCTACGTCAAGTCTAAAGTCTACAGAAATAAGCCAGCAACTATTCCAGCTTTGGAAGACAACATTTCCGAAGAAATTCGGGCTATTCCGGCCGAAATTCTCGAAAAAGTTGCCCAAAATTGGACTTTCCGAATGGACCACCTAAGACGCAGCCGCGGTCAACATTTAAATGAAATTATCTTCAAAAAGTAAATGTCATGAACCAATCTAACGTTCCAAATAAAGAACCGATGAGATTTTGCAAATTTTATGCGTTTTTTTTTAAAAAAAAGTTATCAAGCTCTTAAAAAATCACCCGATATATCAGTATGTTAAACTTAGTCGATTTAGCCATGTCAGTCTGTCTGTCCGTCCGTCCGTCTATATATATACAAACCAGTCCCTCAGTTTTTATGATCTCGTTTTGAAATTTTGCAACCGTAATTTTCTCTTCAAGAAGCTTCTCATTTGTCAGAGCTGCCGATATCGGACCACTATAACATATAGCTGTCATACAAACTGAACGATCGGATTCAAGTTCTTGTATGGAAAACTTTCACATGTCACAACGTATTTTCACAAAAGTTGGCACAGGTCATTTCCTAAAACAACAATGTAATCTCCAAAGAAATTGTTTAGATTGGTTAACTATAGCATATAGCTGCCGTACACACTGAATGATCGGAATCAAGTTCTTGTATGGAAAACTTTCAAATTTGACAATGTATTTTCACAAAAGTTGGAATAGATTATTTTCCAAGGCAACAATGTAATCTCCAAAGAAATCGATTTAAAAAATGTATTGAATCAATCGTTACAATTCTTTAAAAACTTTCAAAATAGGCTCCTTCTGCACCGCCAGCTCGATTTCCAAGCATTGAAGGCACCACGGAAGGCATTCTCCGGAATAGCCTTGAGAGTCGAAGTGCATGCTGCTCCCGACCCTCCAAAAAGGCTTGGTGCCACCGACACACACCACTTCTTGCTAAAGCAACATATGGGTAAGCCTGCTTCATCATATCAAACGTTTCTGTAGCAGATTCACTGAGTTTCACACAGAATGTAATCGCGTATCTCTGCTCTAACGAATACTGCATTTTCGGCTTGCACCACTCACAGAAACACGTCGCGCGAAAATATTTGTTCTGAATTTCCAGGTGCTCGGGGACAACTGACCAGCCAGTCGGTGTGGGCACGCTCCGAAGTACAGTCGCGACGGAAGAAAATCAGTCCTATTACTTTCCGGACAAACGCTGTAATTTTTATGTTCAGTAAGCGATATTTATAGCTAATCAGTCATTCATTCAATTAGTAAATGTTTTTTTGGAAGTGTAGTGCCGTCGATGCGCAAACATATAGTATATTATAGCAGAAACATTCAAAAACGCTACTCCCTTCCTTCCTTTTCCTTCCTTATCGAGCAAAATGTGAAAAGTTGAGCCCGTGGTAAAAACGCAGAAATCAGCCATCTTTGTTTGTTTTCATTTGAACAATGTTGCTCAATACGCATATATAGTTTTGCACACATTTATGTTTTCAATTACAATTTTTTATAATATAAAATATCAAAACTGAAAACAAACTATTAAAAATAGTTTATATTTTTATAAATAATAGCATTCGACTCTGATTTTGAGCTATTTTAAGAAAATTTCAAACATATTGAAACATATTGGACAGATTGAATTTTAAAAGTTGATAATTACTACCGTGTATCGATATATTATATATGAATTATAGTGATAGTTGTAACTGAATTAGAAAAGGTTGATTCATAATTTAAGATCAGTGCATAATAGCTGACAAATATTCATGAAGCATTGCACAGAACAATGCAAAATTTAAAAGCAACGATCAAGTCTGAATTATCCAAAGTGTAGTATCTGGGTTTTAGAAGTCGATTTTGCAATTACATTCGATTAATGTTGGACAAAACATTACCATACTGCACTGTTATACTATGTTCTGAGCGACATTGAAAACATTTTGAAAACACATTTGTATGTTGTGAAATCTAAGTCGTTCGGACCGACAATGTGTGTTTTCGATGAGTTTTCACTGACAGCTATCAATAGCGGTATTCTCTTGCTCTTGCAAGATTGCACCTTGACACAAAATTCAAAAATCCTATTCCGAAATACGCAAGGCCAAGAGAACACTCATTGCAGAATCTAGTGATATTTGACGGCACGAAAATAAACGTGGGTTTTGGTCTGACATATTTATAGCCATTGCAAATATATTGCTCCGTGTGTTCGTTGTTGTGCCGTTGTACCAAGAGGAAAATTCCGCAATTTCTGCACCGTGCAAGGGTTTGCAAGAGCAAGAGAATCCCCCTAATATGAGAATATAAGTTAACACCAGAAATGTTACAAACAAACCAATAACTGCCGACGTCAACTATGCCCAATAGGAAATATTCCAGACGTTTAGTCAGCAGAAACAAACAAGTGGGAACAACATCCGCCATGCGCCGCAAGTCAGCAGAAACAAACAATTGGGAACAACATCCGCTATGCGCCGCATAAGCGAACGCCATTAATTGGCGCTCGAGCTTAAAAGCAGCTGAATTTAAATTCCTTACCCACGCTTGAGGAAGCAAGGTGAGCCATTTGGAGCAAGACGGTGATCCAGTAGTATCCAGAAGGAAAAAAGGACCAAATCATCATTGCCAGCCACCATGAAGCTGATCATAATGTAAGAAATAGGTTAAGATTGTGAAAAATTGTAGAAACCAAAATAAGTTAAAAGAATTCAAAAGTTTAAAAGAGTGAATATATGTGTATGTATTTCCATTTAATATCCTTCAAAACAAAAATTGTTTTAAAATTGTGAAAGTTTTTAAAAAGAATCAAGTGAATTGTTATACAAAAAGGAAATATATTTTTCTCTTCCTCTCACGAAAATTAGTAAAAATTAAGTTTATATTAAGCAAATTTAACAGTAATACAAAATCGTTCATAATATAAACAAATCAAATAAAATAAGGCTTGTACAGCCTATAAAAAAAATATTTTTAAATATAAAAATATCATTAATTATCTCTGCGATTCCGTAGCCAACTCAGGAGTTGACCGGACCCACTAGAGTATAAATAACCTGTTCCTAGAAAGGATAACATAAATTTTCTGTAACATAATCATAAAGGACCTCTCCAAAAATGGCTAACCCAAACAACCTGATTAGGCCATCATTGCTAGGGAATGCTGCTCCCACTGCTCCAGCAGGACCTTCGGCTCCGGCTAACCAAATTTCGCCAGAATTGGCAAACATAATTAAAACTATGGTAGCCCAAGCCCTAGAAACGAATGGACCCAACTTAGTTCAAAGTGTTCTTAATAACGCAACAAATCCCATAGTAACCGATCAGACAATAGACGTACAATTTCAGAATAACATGAGCGAGATGGATAAAATACCAGATGTAGTACGCTCATTACGAGAATTTTCAGGAAACTCTTCAGAGTTTAGCTCCTGGAAAAAGCGTAGAACGCATTTTGAGGATATACGAACCCTCAAAAGGCACTCCGCGCTATTTCGGTATTTTAAATGTAATACGAAACAAAATAATCGGAAAAGCAGATATTGCACTAGAGTCCAATAACACACCATTGGACTGGACAGCAATCTCTCGCTGTTTAACTACTCATTACGCCAACAAACGGGACATAGGTACGCTAGAATACCAAATGACTTGCCTCATACAAGGTAGACTGACAGTGAACGAATTCTACCAAAAGGTATACGCACATTTATCACTCATATTAAACAAAATAGGCTGCATGGAAGTTGGAGAAGAAGCAGTACAGTTGTTGACAGAAAATTATCGTTCAAAGGCCCTCGATACTTTTGTCAGAGGACTTTCAGGCGATCTACCTAGGCTTCTCGGTATTAAAGAACCAAAGAGCTTACCTGAAAGCCATACACCTATGCCTAAAGCTCGAAAACCAGAATTTTAGAGCCCATACCACGCAAATAATCAATTTTTTTAACGCGCCGTCAACATCTCGACAACAGAGGCTTTACCCAACAAAATTCACGACAACATTTTACCCAAACCAAGATACTCCCAACCACAAAACCAACAAGTTTCACAGACAAAATTCCATCTTGAACTGAACTTATCTACCGCAACACTTTGACAAATCCTAACACATACAACTACTATCAACGCACAACAAAATTATTACCACCTAATATCAGAATTCTATAAACCAGAACCCAAATCAATTTAACCAGCAATATACCAAACAAACCCATACTCCACCAAGACCTCCCTAAACCACCTCAACCCATGGACATGACGTGAGCCTGCGGACAAACGCGATTAATTATGCAAACAGGCCAAACCCTAAAATTATTGGTAAGCGACCTGTAAGTGCATCCAATAAAAATGAAATTCAACCAAAAGTGCAAAGAAACTTTCACTTGAATTCAACCCCAGATCCATATAATGAACAGAATTACCAAGATAATCAGTACAATTACGACGTACATTTTTTAGATTAAACAGCTCTTCGTTGCCATATTTCAGATGCAAAACGAACAGCGGACAAATCTTAAAAATATTGGTTGATATTGGTTCCAACAAGAACTATATTCAATCAAGTTTAGTAAAAAATCCCAAAGAAAATGATAAAATTTTTTATGCAAATTCCGTAGGTGGTAAAATAAAAATTACGCACCACGCACTTCTAAATCTTTTCAATATCAAAGAATGCAATTTAAAATTTTTCCTACTACCAACTCTCACTACTTTTCATGCCATACTAGGAAACGATAGTTTAAAACAACTTTCAGCAATTATCCACACTAAAGATAATTTTATGGTCGTAGCAAACAAACATAAAATCCAACTCCAACAATACACAGCACAGGATGTAAACTCAATACAAATACGTGACGAACATATGAATGAATTAGAAAAAATCGAAATTATACGACTTGTACAGAAACACCGGAATTTGTTTTTCACGACCCGAATGAGAAAATTGACGTATACAACAAAAGAAGTAGCCGATATACGTACAAATTCAGATACACCCATTTATTCCAAATCATATCCATATCCTATTAGTCTTAAACAGGAAGTAGAAATAAATAAATAAATTATTAGAAGACGGCATCATCAGACAATCACGATCACCATACAATTCCCCAGTATGGGTCGTCCCGAAGAAAGACGACGCATCAGGTGAAAAAAATTCAGACTGGTAATCGACTACGAGGAAACTGAATACGGTTACAATTGCAGACAGGTACCCGATACCAGGGATAAAAGTGAGGTTTTGTCCCAACTAGGAGAAAACCGAGTATTTTCAGTAATCGATTTAAAAAAGTGGCTTCTATCAAATTCCTCTTAAGGAATCTGACGTGGAAAGAACAGCTTTTTCAGTGAACAACGGAAAATATGAGTTCACCAGACTTCCCTTTGGCTTAAAGAACGCCCCTGCATTTTCCAGCGGACGTTAGACGATGTTCTTACGACAACACATAGGCAAAATATGTTATGTATATATAGACGACATAATATCAGGGTGATTTTTTTAAGAGCTTATTAACTTTTTTTTAAAAAAACGCATAAAATTTGAAAATCTCATCGGTTCTTTATTTGAAACGTTAGATTGGTTCATGACATTTACTTTTTGAAGATAATTTCATTTAAATGTTGACCGCGGCTGCGTCTTAGGTGGTCCATTCGGAAAGTCCAAAGCAAAGATGAAGAAACACATTCCCAAAACATAGACACAATTTTCAATACTTTAAATAATGCTAACATGAAAGTACAAATCGATAAATGCGAATTTTTCAAAAACCAGGTCGAGTTCCTAGGATTTGTAGTTTCCTCCGATGGAATCTCTACAAACCCATCAAAGTACAATCAATAGTAAATTTTCCTTACCCTCTTACTTCTCAAAGACTTGCGATCTTTCCTAGGCTTATCCGGATATTATAGAAGATTTATCAGGAATTACGCCAAGCTCGGCTAAAGCCACTCACATCCTTACTTCTGAGGCGAAGAAGGCAGGATGTCAAAAATACATCTCAAAGAAAACTCACATACATCTGAATGACGAAGCTAAGGCAGGCGTTTAATAAAATCAAGGCTGCTTTGACTTCAAAGACGTCATTTTACAATACCACTGACTACAAAAGAATTTGAACTAACTACAGATGCTTCCAAATATGCAATAGGCGCTGTTTTGGAACAAAATTGGTGAAACCTATGACATTCATTTCAAGGACATTGAGCAAAACCGAGGAGAATTATGCAGTCCAAATATGAAAAGGAAATGCTTGCCATAATTTAAGGCACTAAATTCCTTTAGAAATTATCTGTATGGCACGGCAAAAGTAGTAATCCATACGGATCATCAACCTCTCACGTACGTTCTGAGCAACAAAAATAACAATTCAAAGTTAAAGCGCTGGAAAGCATTTCTCGAGGAATATAATTATAAAATTAAATATAAAACCGGAAAATCCAATGTGGTAGCAGATACACTATCCAGACCTTTCGAAATAAATTCCTTATCAGGTGCCACACATTCAGACGAAAGCTCATCTCACAATCTAATCCCAGCTGTAGAGGCACCTATAAATGCTTTTAAAAACCAACTTTGGATCTCAGTAGGACACGAGAAGTTATCAGTTCAAAATACCGTTCCAAACGTACCATAGACATATAATCACAAAGGCCAATTTTTCTCAAAGGAAAACCTAATTTCACTTTTAAAACATTACCTAAATCCTTCAGTGATAAATGGCATATTTACCTCTGAAGAGAGTAATGGGAAAAATACAAGAAATATACCCACTCCATTTCTGTAATTATAAAATCCGATATACCCAAACAAAGGAGTAGAAGACATACCAAACGAGGACACACAAACTGAAGAGATACTGAAAGAACACAAACAGAGCGCACAGAAATAGGGAAGAAAATAAAAACAACTCATACAAAAGTTGTACTTTCCTAAGATGAGAGCAAAAAATAGCAAATATAATAAAGCAATGCAAAATTTGTAAAGAGAACAAATACGACCGCCATCCTAATAAACCACAACTACACGAAAACCCCAATTCCCGAATATCCTGGTGAAATAGTCCATATAGATGTATTCAATCACAGAAAAAAAAACTGGTACTTTCACTGCAGTGGATAAATTCTCAGAAATGATGCCCAAGTTAGGATAATAGAATCAAAAGCAATAGAAGATATCAGGGAACCATTGCGACAAATACTTTTCGCTTCGGTGTACCCAAAACAATAGTCATAGACAACGAGAAATCTCTAAATTCATCTTCAATACAATTTATGGTCGAAAGATCAACTTGGTATTAGAATTTTTAAAACACCCCCTTATGCGAGCAAAGTTAACGGACAGGTAGAAAGATTTCATTCTACCCTATCTGAAATTATGCATTGTCTTCAAACTGAACATACCCATCGCTCCTTTCAGGAACTCCTTGACCGTTGCACATACGAGTATAACTACTCCATACACTCTGCTACAGGGAAACGACCAATAGAGAACATTTTTGATAGACGCATTTCAATAGACCCAGAGCAATACGAGAAGTGCAAGACAAGAAAATATCATAACTCTTCAGAAAAAACAAGCAAAAGATTTAGAATTTCACAATAAAACACGAAAGCCAACGAAAACCTACTCTCCTGGGGAAATAATATATGTTAGAATAAACAAACGATTAGTTGTGAAAGAGGATAAATCCAGTGTAGTAATCACGGAGAAAGGACGAACGGTACACAAAAGCAACATTAAAACCTAGTTATATTACCCCTTCTTTTTTTCCTTTTTTTCCTCTTACAGATTTTTCGTAAATCTGGTGTACGCAGACTTCCAAATAATAGACTACACCAACTCGCAGTTAGCAACATTTAACACAGGACTAACCAAAATTCAAACAGGAACGTACAGATTAATACATAAAGTCGACCTGGATGCATGCCAGAAAACATTGAATGAAATAAGCAGCATCATTAAGATAAAGATCACTGAAGAAAATCCCCTCCTTCCTATTCTCATTAACGAACTAAACTTGACACAGACTTATTTAAACAGACTTAAACCAAGGAGATTTGAAAAATCAATAGATGCACTAGGGACAGTCTGGAAATGGATCGCTGGAAATCCCGACCACGACGACCTAGTAATTCTAGAAAATCAACTTAACAATATAATAGAAAATAACAATAAACAAGTAATAATTAACAAAGTAATTTTTGACAGAATTAACAATATCACCACAATATCAAATAAAATAATAAAATCTTTACAAACGAACGAAGAAATACAACACCATTTGGCTCTTGAAATAAAATATAAATTAAAAATTATTAAAAGAGGAAATAATTAATATAGATTACGCAATGCTTTGGGCAAAGGCCGGCATCATAAATTCATACATTTTTGTCAAATGATGAACTTAGATTAATAAAATCTGTATTTGAAAATAATAATTTTACATTAAATAATATGGAAGACTCACTAGAGCTAGCGAATATAAAAGTCGCCTCAAACAATACAATGTTACTTTATATAGTCGGAATACCCGTAACAAATGAGGATATTTGCGACTCAATTTTGATAAAACCAATAAAAATAAGAGGAAAAATATTAATAAAATCCCCTATGAGGATATAGTTACTTGTAATAATGACAAAGTTTTTGGCGTTAAGAATAAATATAAGGAACATAATAATATAAGAATTTGTAGCCGTAGGAATTTAATAGATATTAGTAACACTACTTGCGTCCCTCGACTACTTCGAAGCGAACCAGCGGAATGCACTATAATAAACAATCAGCACATCCCATCAGTAGAGATATCTCACCTGGCATCATACTACTAAATCAGTACAATGGCACAATAGAGATCGACAACCAAAAGATAAATCTTACTGGATCGTACGCAGTACAATATCACAATTCTACAGTTAGCATTGACGAACAAAAATATACCTTTAGCGAAACGTTAAGCACCAAACCACCACCCGCAATTCTGCAACCAAATCTCCCTTCAAATAGGGAAGAAGAAATCCTAAGTTTGGAAATGTTGAAAGAACTCCAAATGGACAACACCAAACACCTAAAAGCACTACATATAACCCACAGAGCAGCTTTAATCACGAATTTATCTCTTTCAATCGTCAGTCTGATATTCGTATCGGTAATAGTCATGGCATTAGTTCTAAGGGAACTTTTCAAAAGCAAACTGGTAGAACGGTCAAGTTATAACGTAAACGTAAACGTGAATGACCCTAAAGAGTTCACAACATCCGAAACACCACAGTTAACAGAGTCAATAACGCTAGTAAGCCAAATGCAGTAACCCAGTAGAACAAACGGGGACGTTTGTTTTTAGGGGTGGAGGAGTTAACACCAGAAATGTTACAAACAAACCAATAACTGCCGACGTCAACTATGCCCAATAGGAAATATTCCAGACGTTTAGTCAGCAGAAACAAAGAAGTGGGAACAACATCCGCCATGCGCCGCAAGTCAGCAGAAACAAACAATTGGGAACAACATCCGCATAAGCGAACGCCATTAATTTATATCAAGCGACAGCTGTTTTTTATATGAAATGTAAATGGTATGTGAATAGTATTATTCACTATAACAAGAAGCACACATATATATGTATGTGTAACGATATACAATGCAGATGCGGAGACTGCGAAGATTTTGTTACATTCTACCTATTTATATACTATGTATGTACTATTCCTTAAAAGGGCCCATACACGACACACATGTACGTTCGATCTGCGTGAATTCGTTTCGTCCATACACGACACACAGTGAACATGTGCGACAGGCAAGCGGAACATTCCTTGGCATTTATTTCTAATGTGGCACTTTTATCTATTTCTTTGTATTTCGTTAATAAGTTATTCCAACTTTTATTTTTCTCATTTTTATTTTTATATTTATCACTTTTCGGTTGCCAAATTGCCAATTCATTTTCATAAGATCAATTATTTCTGATACGAAATCTTTATTAGGAGGGGAGCCTGCTTTAGAAGCTCCAAACAATCGATTGTTTTGCTCAAATCTCTTTAAAAACTATCTAAGAGTATGTCCCCAAAGTTATAGATTGGAATTCCAAGTATTATCGAAGCTAGAAGGGAAATAGTGACCGAGCGTCTAGCAGATATATGAGCGCTTGGGCAAAAAGCGAAAACTTTAAAGCGCAATTTTTCGGTTTTTCATTTTTACCATTATTCTTAATTGGCGGGCAGGTTTTCCTATCCTAACTAACTAAACGTCGTATGGGGCAAACTTTGTTATCTTAGTTTAAGTAGAAGATAAATTATTGAAAAATATGAATCTCTTTGAATTTTTTATTTCCGATAGAAATTGCGACTTGCATCCTACCCGCCGTCCGAAAAATGCACATGCGAGATGCATCGGGCAATTGCTTCCCAAAGGCAGAATATCAAAGTTTTCGTATCCAAAAAATTTGTGAAAGATGTTCAAATATATAACTATAAAGCCTAGAAATTTCGCTTGAATCAATTATTTCTTTCCCTTCCAAAAAATCCTCAAAAAAATCGATTTTTTTAAGCCTCTAAAGCAGGCTCCCCTTTAACACTTGCCATTGTTCGTCCGCGATCTTCACTGTTCGGCGACACGAGAAAAATGAGATTTTGTGCGCACACAACGCTATACACGACACACATTTGCGCGCACCGATAAAAAATCAAACATTTTCGCGAACATGGATCGGTACGCGCACAAGCCCATACACGAGTTAGCCGCATGCGCACACATACCGATCGAACGCACATGTGTGTCGTGTATGTCCACTTTAAGTGACTTACGTTGTCAAAAAAAAAATTAAGATTGCAAATTTAACTATTCCAATATATTGTTATCACGATAAATGATATCCATGACAGCAAAGAGCGAGCGGAGCCGCAGACTTAGACTAGTAGTAAATAAGAATATTACGCATTCAAAGAAAACTTCCAACAAGTATGCAAACGTCCATTGGTTAGTTCTTTTCATTATTTTGAACATTTGACCGAAGACGCCATGCACTTTCCGCAAGTCTGATATAAATAATTTAGATTGAACCTTCTTAAAAAAAGTCTTAAGATACAAAATTCAGTGTGTTAAAATTATGGGGTATAAAGGAAGGTGTAGACGGATTCTATACATTTTCGTTATATTATATCTTGCTCTTGCAAAACCCTTGCATGGTGCACGAACTGCAGAATTTTCTACTTGATGCAACGGCACAAAGAAACGCAGAAAATTATTTGCAATGGCTGCAAAATATGTCAGACCAAAACCCATCTTTATTTTACGTAAATACATATTACGCCGTCAAATTGTTGAGCAGGGTAAGTTTTAAATGGATTTTATAATTTCTATTTAAATTATAAAGATTTGTTACATTTACAATGAATGCAGAAGGTGCGCCAATTCACAGTAGTCATGCACAATAGTCATTCTCAATAAATTGATCGAATCAGCCGTTCATATATCATTAGATTCTGCAATGGGTGCTCTCTTGACCTTATAGGATTTGCATTTTGTATCATCGTGCAATCTTGCAAGAGCAAGAGAATCCCCCTATAGTTTTCTATTTATTGAATTAGCCAGTAGAAGTGGATATGGTCTGATGTCTCAAACTCGGAAGGAAAAATATTAATAGCGCATTAACAAAGCCGCTATACTTCTTTCTTTAATGGCGTACACAGCACTTGCTCGGTTATAGACGAGTTTAGTTTACAACAGCGCACCAGTCTTCCTTCTTTTTCACTCTTTGGCACCAGTTCTATATTCCAAACTTAGCCAGGTTTTCCTTCGCCTGGCTTTTCGTACTGGTAGTAGGTACTGCGTTGAAGACTCCCTGAGCTGAAGTGTTTTCATCTATTCGGACGACAAGACCGAGCCAACGTAGCCGCTGTCTCTAAATTCGTTGAAATATGTCAATGTCGTCGTGTATCTCGTACAACTTATCGTTCCATCGACTGCGGTATTCGCCGTTGCCAACGCGCAAAGGACCGTACATTTTCCTCATAACTTTTCTCTCGAAAACTTGTAACGCAGACTTATCAGATGCTGTCATCGTCTATGCCTCTACACCATATAGCTGGACGGGAATAATGAGTGACGGGTTTGGTCTTTGTTCTTTGCCTTGTACTTAGTTCGATGTGGCACCTCTTGGGAAGAGTTATTCTGGGTTGGATTTCAATGCTGACGTTGCTGTTAATGCTCGTTCCAAGATAGAAGAAATTATATAAGTTGCGCGATAGGGAGCCGCCTTGTTTGGTATCAAACGGCTCGGAGAGCACCTCCCGATCCTGACGGAGCTTTTTGTATTGCGGGGGATACCAAATTCAGACATAGCGTTATAAAGGCAGCTCCTTTTCGTGCTGTCAAAGGCAGCTTTGAATACGACGATGGTGGTGGTGCGTGTTGATCCTTTTTCCATGTGTTTTTTTCCGAGATTTGACGCGTGTTGAATATCTTCCAGGCATAAAGCCACACTGATAAAGTCCAACAAGTTTGTTGATGGTGGGCTTTAATCTTTCGCTCGATAGAACCTAATATGCGATGTAGAGAAGGCTTATGCCGCTTAAGTCCAATGGGCGGGCATGCTTTCTCCCGCAATATACTACAAAAAAGATAATCTATGCTACTTATAAATTCTTCGCCGCCTTATTTGAAAAGCTCGGCCGACAACACATCAGCCCCCCCGCTTTCTTGTTTTTCAAACGAGTAATTGCTTTTCGAACTTATCATGGCAATGGAACGTCCGTTCCATCGTAATCGATTGGAAAATCCGGTTCACAACCTCCTGCTATTCTTCTTTCCCTGTTATTCAGTGTTTCTTTCATAACTTCAGTATGATCTGGGAATCAGTCACTACTTGATCACCTCTGGGGTTCTACAAGAGTATGCTAAGGTCTTAAAATCTTCTGTTAGTCGCATCCGTTAGTAAAATTTTTGCGAATTAACTCAGCTTGTCAAGCTTTTCACAATCACGCATTTTTGTTTGTCTCGCGTTTTGTCTGCAAATGCGTCTTACTTTCCCTTCAACTCTCGGTATCTATACCAACCCGCACGTGTTGTGATGTGTGCTTTCAGAGAGCAGGAGTGCAAGTCGAGTAAAAAATAGATCGTCTGTTTGTTGTAATTGTAGCGTCTCGACATCGAAACTTCCATGTGGTGGGTGCGAATCTTGGCTGCAACAAGATAGTGGTCCAAGTCGATATTAGAACCTCGGAGCGTACACACGTCTAAAACAATGCAGACGTCTTCAGTCTATCACAACATGATCGATCTGGCGGTGTTTCGATCCAGAGACATCCAGTTAGCTAGGTGAATTTTTCTATGCTGGAATCTAGTACTACAGATAACCATATTTCGGGCCCAGGCGAAGTCGATCAGACTTACCACATTTGTGGATGTTTCATCATGTAGGCTGAATTTATTAACCGTTGTGCTAAATATATCTTCTTTGCCTACCCTGTCGTTAAAGTCGCCCAGCACGATTTTGACGAGGGCCGCTTTCATAGGTGCGCTTCAAGCGCTCATAGAAGGCATCTTTGGTCACATCATCCTTATCTTCCTTCCGGGCGTGGGCGCAAATCAGCGATATGTTGAAGAGCTTTGCTGTAGTGCGGTTTGCGGCTATACGTTCATCCACCGAGATGAATGGCAGGACTAGGCGACGGTGTCTCTATCCCACCACAAGTCTCACATTGAATTTGCGTTCCTTTGTATGGCCATTGTAGTAAATGTCACAAGGACCTACTCACCTCTCCTTTAACCCTTCTTTACCAGGAGGATACTTGATCTAAGACCGGAAGTCGTGAGCTGCTTGAGCCATATATAATAGAATCGTTTCTGACCACTCCCAAGTGAGTCAGCTCAGAGAACCGCCCTCAATGTGTGAATTTCTGCAAATGGCCCAATCCTGACAAAGTCATTAACTATTGAATGTGTTCATTTTATAATAAATATCACAACCTTGAACAGTAAAACTAATTTTTTTCGTTTTCCGACGAAGGAATTACACGATTTATTTATTAAGAAAAGGGAAAATTACAACTTTAATCAACGTTTTTTTTTTGAAGGAAAACGCACAACTTTAAAAGAACTTTTTTTCGGAAAATATCACTATCGAGAAAAGATGAAAAAAATGAGGTCGAGCGCGCGGTTATTGCTTCCTTGAGCGTGATGTCGGAAAAGAGACCGGCCCGCTACCCGTTATTCCTTTTTGTTGATGTTTTGTGTGGGGTGTTGGCCAGCTGCGAGCTCTGCTGTAGCGGTGACATGGTGGACGTTGTGTGATGAAATGATGTGGAACGTGTGTTGTGAAATGATGAATGCGGTGTGTCGGTGTTGCGTGTCTATGTGGGGTTGTATGCTGCTGTGGTACACTGAGGCTCATTTGGCTATCCCGGCCCCCCTAGACGAATAGTTAGCTCAGAAGACGCTGTAGCTGTTGCAAGGTGGCGACCACGTTGCTAAGGCCTGTCGTGCGGTGAGGTTGTGGTATTGATGGTTGGCGCCGCATCGAAGTGTCGTTATGGGGACGCCAGGCACGAGGTGCTGCGAGGACTTTTCTTTGACGGGTCCGTGCTACACGGCTTGGCTGCGCATGTCCGGCTAAATCGCGGCTACGGGAAGCAGATGAATGGGCGACAGTGACCGCTCACAGTGCTGGCACATGGTGTCAGACACGCACTTCTGTGTGACATGCACATTACAGTGGTTGTTCGGGGCACTGCTACGGGGGCAGCCCCAGTGCGTGGAACAATGACAGCCGAACGTATAGTTGGCGTTGGTGTAACCGGCATATCAGCATCCATATTACCCTGTGTGGAAGAAGAGTAAGTGATTATAGATTTATATCATTCATAGTTTGTTCCACAATATGTGGCACGAATGGGCCGTCATTTCGGACGAGATTTTAAATAATTAAGTTATATTGTTTGATTATTGTTTATTTCGGCGGTTGTTTTAACGAGTTTTGATACCATTTCGTTATTATCGGTGGTTGGTAAAAAACATAGCTTTACGAGCGGTCTAACTAACGTTCCGGTTTGCGTACGAAGATCGACTACTCGGATATGACCATCGGAGCCATAGTAAGGCTTTTCTATGCGGCCAAGCCGCCACTCGGTAGGAAGTAGACAATCATCGTTAATTTGGACACAATCTCCAAGCTTAGGCGCATTTTCTGATGTTTTCCATCGATACCTCTTGTGGAGGTCCTCTAAATAGTCTTTCCATCGGCGACTGAAAGTATGATGGAGAATTTTAATTCGTTCCCATCGATTTAATAAGGACAGCGAGTCCACGGCTGGCTCAGATGTGGCCAGAATGGGTGTTCCATTGAGAAAGCGCCCTGGGGTTAGGGCTGTAAGATCTGAGGTATCTTGCGAGAGAGTTAGTGGCCTTGAATTGAGTACGGCTTCAATGCAAATTAGTAATGTTGTGAATTCTTCGTAATTAAATTTGTAGTTTCCAGCTACTTTTTTAAAATGCGATTTGAAACTTTTTACTGCGGATTGGGGGATAAATTGCCAATTATAATAATGTTGATGTATATGGCTGTCATAAAACCTATACTTACATATGGAGCTCTGGTATGTTGGCCAGCGCTAACCAAACAATACAACATTAAAAAATTAAATAGTTAACTATACAAAGAGCAGCATGTGCGGGTGTTACTGGAGCAATCAGATCATGTCCGACTGATGCGCTCAATGTGATCCTGCATCAACTACTAATGGACATTTTTATTCACAAAACAGCCGCTATGGCGGCGATAAGAATAAAAGAATTGGGAGGTTACCATCTAGACTAGAATGGAGAAGAGGTTCAATAGGAGAGGAGGATACCATCTCAGTCTATACCGACGGGCCCAAAATGGACTGCGGAGTAGGCACGGGGTATTCTCCGCTGATCTAGGCATATCTCGGCTAGCATCTTCCAAGCAGAAGTACTAGGCATAGAAAAAGCCTGAGAAGTTCTATTAGAAAACCACGGGAATATATATAAAGCAACTATATTTACGGATAGCCAGGCGGCGCTCCTGGCCTTGTCTTCACCCATGACAAATTCCAGCATAGTTGACAACTGCAAGGGAGGACTAAGCTCAATAAAAGACAAGCTCCAACTAGATTTGATCTGGGCTCCCGGCCACAGGGACATTTTCGGTAACGAAAAAGCAGACGAGTTGGCAAAGACAGGAGCTTTTCTCAACGAATCCGAGGCTAATACCAAGCCCGCTAGGATCGATCAAAGGAGAGATCAATAGACAATTTCAACAATTTGAAATAACAGGTGGAAAAACATTGCAAAATGTGTCGTAACTAAACAATTATGGCCAACATATGATAGGAAAAGGACCAACGACTTATTAAATAGGTCAAAAAAAGCATCTACAGAGTAACAGCTACCACAACAGGGCACTGGCCATTTGGGGAACATGCGTCCAAAATGGGTATACCCTACAACGACATCTGCCGAGGCTGCGGAGTAGCAGGGAACAAGGAAACAATTTTCCACTTTCTCTGCGAATGCCCAGCTCTAGCACAGATCCGACACAAAACACTTGGAATCCATCAAGCACCAAACCTTGAATGGATTTCCATTAAAAGCATATCAGACATAAGTAGTTTCATCGTAACCTCAAAATGGTTTGAGAGAGGAGGTGAAACGTGATAGCAGATACAGAAGGTTCTACGAATAGTGTATGAAAATGGCACATCAAGTGCTAATTGAGCCCGATAGGGCTGCACTCCTACCTACCCACCTAAGAGTGAGCTCCTTTTATTAAGCTGCTTCGATTCTCTCAGTATTGACATCTCGCTGCTGAAATGGCGCGATTGGGTATAGGCGATGAGAGTGACCTTTGCCTTTTGTAAGTCTAGGTGCAACAATGTATCACCTTGGGAGTATACTGAGGGTTCTCCCTTAACTTTAATCTTGAGAAGCTCTGTGAACATGAGCATGTAAGCGATTACCCAGAGTGCTCAGGAGTATGATGAAAATCATCTAATGTTGTATGAAAAATCTATTTTTCGACTTTCTGGGGCAATTATATTGCGCATTAGCGATTATGGCCAACAATGGAGGGGATTCTGTTAACCATCGGGGAACATTCCATCAAAGAGTGGTGGAGGTGAGGTGCAGGGGTTTGCACCCTCTTGTACCTAGATCGGCAGGATGGTCATCACTGGCTACGTGTCGCCAGGTGGCTGATCCCACTAGGTTAAGGATTTGAGACGTTCGATTGGAAATATACGTCTTCCTTCATGTTGTGGTTTTTCTAACCAGGCTAATACAAATTCGGAATCAGACCAGAGATACAATTTATATTTTTCCATATTTAGATGTGTTTGTAGCATGGATACTAGTTTGGCGAGTAGTAACGCGCCACGTAGTTCCAGTCTTATTATTTTAAGAGGAGATACCTTTGCCTTGGCTACTAGTTGGTGACTGGTGGTCGCTGTGTCTGATTCTGTGCGCACATAAATGGTGGCACAATATGCTTTTCAGAGGCGTCACAGAAGCCATGTTGTTCGACTTTGTGCTCTTGGGCATAATTTACCCATCGTGGGATTTGGATCTGTGATATATCACTAATATTGCCCGCGAACTGAAACCACTTTTCAAAACGAAGTGGTTTCACTTGTTCATCCCAATCAGTTCCGTCTAGCCACAATTCCTGTATTAGAATTTTTGCTTGTATCATAATTGATGAAAGCCATACTGCGGAGTCGAAAAGTTTTGCCACCGAGGATAAAATTTGCCTATTTGTTATGGCGGATAGTGCGGATATTGACTCAGTAGTATATGAAAACTGTTCAGATATCGCATTCCATTGTATCCCCAAAGTTTTTGTTGTGCTTTCCTTTTCAAATTTAAGGAAATTAGTGTGTAATATATTTTCTTTTGGTATACCCTTTAAAATATTTGGATGGCTCGCCGTATCTTTTTTAACGGAGCCCTGCTGTTTTGAGAGCTTTTGTCACTTATGCTAGTGACTCATATGCTTGTGGAAGGCTGTGGCTTCCATACAGAATATCGTCTACATACGTTTGTGTTTTTAACAATTGTGTTGCCAGAGGAAATTCTGACTTTGTGTCTTCTGCTAGTTCGTAGAGGATACGAATGGCTAGGTATGGGGCACAATTTACGCCAAAAGTAACTGTTTTGGCTTAAAATCGCATAGTGGACTATTGGGGGATTTTCGAAAATAATTCTCTGAAAATCTTGATCATCTTTATGTACGACTATTTGTCGATACATTTTTTCGATATCCCCATTGAATACGTATTTGTATATACGCCAATTTAATATGAGGAGCATTAAATCTGGTGGGAGTGTGGGTCCCGTAAATAGAATATCATTTAGGGAATTCCTCAAGCTAGTGGATCTTGAGGCGTTAAAGACAACTCTTACTTTTGTTGTTTTTTTGTCCGGCTTTACTACTGCATGATGTGGCAAGTAGAATGAGTAATATTTGCCTTTTATAATTCTTTCGCATGGGCTTACTTCCTCCATGTGATCTAAATGGGGGTATTCTTCTACGACACCATCATAATCTTGTTTGAGCTTACCTTTTCTAAGTAGGTTTTTTTCCATACTTAGAAACTGCTGTATTGCAGAGGTGTGAGAGTGAGCTAAGGCGAGTGTGTCTGGAAATTGTTGTTTTAGTGGTAGTCGTACGACATACCGACCATTATCTGATCGAGTAGTTGTTGCTTTCTTTCTAAATGTCTAAATTGTCTTTTTTGATTTCTAATACCGACTCAGAATTGTCTTGAATCGGTGAAGATGAAAATCGAGTGCAGTATCGTATCAAACTGTCACTCCCAGCAATGAATTTTGTATAAGAAATATCTTTACCCCTCTTTAGTTTTGCAGCACCTTGCTTTGAGCGTGTAGCTTCTGCCGGTGTACATGGACTTTTTTCGTCTGCAATAATTTTTGGTATTTGTAAATACTTTGAAGGAGGATGGAGTCATGTATAGAAGTTCACGCAAGTGAGGAAAGTTCTCTGATCGCCATTCACTTGGGAGTGGCCAGAAACGATTCTTTTACATATGACTCAAGCAGCTCACGACTTCTGGTCTTTGACCAAGTATACTCTGGGTAGCCTAAGAACATCCGTTTGAAGGCGAGCTAAAGTGAGAAGGCGAAACATTCCTTCCGCAGGGTTGTGCGCTGAGTTTGAGACCCGCCACGTAAAAAAAAAAACACCCCCAATGAAAGGAAGCAACAAGATTTTTAAACCTGGCAAATCAACAACCGACCAGATATTCACCATACGCCAAATCTTGGAAAAGACCCGTGAAAGGAGAATCGACAAATACCACCTCTTCGCCGATTTCAAAGCTGCTTTCGACAGCACGAAAAGGAGCTGCCTTTATGCCGCGATGTCTTAATTTGGTATGCCCGCAAAAGAAATACGGCTGTGTAAACAGACGTTTAGCAACACAAAAAGCTCCGTCAGGATCGAGAAGAACCTCCCCGAGCCGCTCGATACCAAACGAGGTTTTAGATAAGGCAACTCCCTATCGTGCGACTTCTTCAATCTGCTGCTAGAGAAAATAATTCGAGCTGCAGAACTTAATCGAGCAGGTACAATCTTTTATAAGAGTGTGCAGCTGCTGGCGTATGCCAATGATATTGATATCATCGGCCTCAACACCCGCGCCGTTAGTTCTGCTTTCTCGAGACTGGACAAGGAAGCAATGCAAATGGGTCTGGCAGTGAACGAGGGCAAGACGAAATATCTCTTGTCATCAAACAAACAGTCGTCGCACTCACGACTTGGCTCTCACGGCACTGTTGACAGTCATAACTTTGAAGTCGTAGATAATTTCGTCTATCTTGGAACCAGCGTAAACACCACCAACAATGTAAGCCTAGAAATCCAACGCAGGATAACTCTTGCCAACAGGTGCTACTTTGGACTGAGTAGGCAATTGAGAAGCAAAGTCCTCTCTCGATGAACAAAAACCAAACCATATAAGTCACTCATAATTCCCGACTTGCTATATGTTGCAGAGGCTTGGGCGATGACAACAACTGATGAGTCGACGTAGCGAGTTTTCGAGAGAAAAGTTCTGCTAAAGATTTATGGTCCTTTGCGCGTTGGCCACAGCGAAAATCGCATTCGATGGAACGATGAGCTGTATGAGATATATGACGACATTGACATAGTTCAGCGAATTAAAAGACAGCGGCTTCACTGGCTAGGTCATGTTGTCCGAATGGACGAAAGCACTCTAGATCTGAAAGTGTTCGACGCAATACCCGCCGGGGGAAGCAGATGAAGAGGAAGACCTCCATCCGAAGGGCATTCGTATGAATTCATATTTTGCTCCATTTATGGGAAATGCTGTTTTTTCCCCATCTTCTTTTTTTATCATAATTTTGTGAAATCCTGCTTCAAGATCTATCGTGGAAAAATATTTAGCTTTACCTAACGCTTGTTTTGTCATATTTATATCCGGAATAGGATATCTATCTGTTATAGTTTTTGAGTTTAATTTTTGAAAATCTATCACTAATCTTTTCTTGGGTTTTCCATTTTCATCTGTACCGGTTTTTGGTACTGTCGAAACTGGTGAGTTATAAGGACTTCTGCTAGGTTGTATTATATTATTCTTTAATAATTTTTTTTATTTCTAAATTGACGAAATCATTATCTCCATACGGATATTGGTATTGTTTCGTCCAAACAGGTTCATTACTTTGTCCTAATGGTTGCTTCTATCGTTGTGGTAAATGGTAACTTTTCTGTTTTATTATTTCTCTAATCTTCTCTTTATAATCTTTATTATCATTTGTGAAATTAATTTTTTGATTTTTGTTTTTATTTGTATATTTAAATTGTAGTGACGTGAAATCTATTTCTGCATTTAATTTTTTCAATCCACAAAATCCTATTATCATAGCAAAATCTTTAATATCTTCTAGTTCAAAAAATGGTAAATCATCGCTTAACAGATGTACTATTTTTTTTACTAGTCATGATGGAATATACATGCATTGATTTTGTGCATACAGGATCTATTGATATACTCTTACCTATTCTGCATCTTTTTGATATGTAGTTGTTAGTAGCGCCTGAATCGATCGTCCTATTCACTTCTTGTTGTGTTGGACTATCCTTGAGTGTAAGGTGATGTTTCGTCAGCTTCTTCCATGTGCCTGAAGGTTTGTTCTGGCTGAGGTTCAGGTTGTTGGTGTGTGTTAATCCTTTGTATCTTTTGAGGAATGATGTTTCTGTTAGAGTGATTTCGTTTGTACCCACTGTTTCTTTGAGGTTCGTCAACATCCATGCGTTCTTGTGGAGGTTGGTATGTATTAAATACTCTTTCAGGTTGTGCCTAATTGTAATTGTTCCTTGTTTGTTGCCTTGGTTGAAGTTGATTTTGCCTGAAGTTGTTATTATGATGATTGGGTTGATTATATTCATTTCTTGACCATTGGTTTAAATTATTATTTTGCCATTGTGGTGGATTAAAATTAAAAGGGTTTGTCTTTTGTGGTATTATTCTATGTTGATTAGTTGGTTTTTGCCAAAAGTTATTTAAATTTTGTTTTTGATTTCGATAGGTCGTCTTAGATTTTTATTTTCACTAGTTTGTTGTAATCGTATTTCGATTTGTTTAGCACTTGTATAGGTTTGCATTTAGCTTTGATATTGATTAGATGCTAAGGCTGTTGCCAAATTTTTATTTTTTAATCCTTTAATAAATTATGTTATAGATTCTTGTTCAATATATTTGTTATTTATTTCTGATTTTAGAAGGTGCACTGTATTTTTAATCTGCTTCCTGTGCAGTGTCAATGTGTATTGGAAATAAGTGTCCAAGTCTTCTGTTCGTTGTTGTGCCAAGTTCTTCATGTGTTCGTGTATTTCATACAATGCGATTGGGTCGTGATATAGTGCGATCAAAGCTTCGATGATACTGTAGAAGTTGAGAGATGTGTTGTTGCATTCAAGTAAAATATCTGCATGTCCCGTGATTCTTCTTCTGAAGGTTGTAATGATATTGTAAAGTTGAGGTGTGTTCTGGAATATTTGTTGTGGTTCCATGACTTTCATTACATGTGACTTCCATATCATATATTCTTCTTTGTTTCCTTGGAAAATGGGTAATTCCTTTATGACTTCGATTTGTACATCTGTTATATTCTGGTATTGCCTCGTGGCTTCTTGGTATATTGTTGGAGTGGGAGTTTCGCCAGTATTAGGACTTGTAGTTTGGAACATCCGTAATATTAACTCCTTATACTTTCTCCTTTCTTCGTCCAATTTCGAGAACTGAGTCTGAAGGTAGGACATTATGTAGTATTTATGAGTGGTATGGACTGTAGCCGCAGGATTTAAGTCCTCGTTTGACATTGTCCGTTCTGCTCCTTGACTCATTTTCTGTCTGTCTTCGTTAAGGAAGATTTAAAGATTTTAGCTTTCTTTACTAAAGATTTCAGCTTAAGGATTTAGATGTCCTTTTTTATGCGCTTCGAAGATTGTTGTGCGATCTCCTCCTTCCCAGCAAAGAGCGGTTGAGCCCCCAGTTAATTTTTACCATAAGTAAAAATGAGTCAAAAGAATATATTTTGAACTGCCCCGAAATGTGTACTCTTTATTTATACTCTTAAGACTAACTTATTGCATGGTCCTTACTTCTATTTATACTAACTATTATGTTTACTTGTTACTAGTTGATAGTTTGTTTAGATACAGATTATATTATTTGTTTAGGTTTGTTTACATACACATATATTGTTTGCTTAGATACATTTGCTTTGTTTTAAGATAAGGTTGTTGTGGTATTCAAACTCAATGTTGTTTTCATACTTGTTTGTTTAGGATTGTTTGTTGTAGTGATAGTACATTTCAATTGCTCCAACTCAAGGTTGTTTCTGCATTCTGTTTACTTAAACAAAAGGTTGTTTTGATGTTTGTTTGTGTTAACTCTCCCCTCTGTTAAAATGAAATGTCCTCATTTCAAAACATCTAGGCTTGAAGTCGGCATATGTAAGTTATTTTTAATTGACTTAGTATCACTTCACTTTAGCGGTAGCGACGGTGAACTACCCGAGTTACTTTTAATTGATTTCCTAAGTTATCCTTAACTCTTCAATTCCCATGTCCAAGTTAGCAAAAAAAAATATTATCTCTTTATATAAAACAGTTTGGGTACATTTGGATACAACAAAAAAAAATATAAAAAATATGTAACCTACCCCTATTTTTTTTTATGGTGACACTGGGCATTGGGCAATGAAAACTCCAAAAGACAGGCGTTTTTTCTTTCGGTATGAATAAGGCTTCAGTTTTATTATGATAGGTAATCTTTATTTATGTACTTATTACAAAAAAATTAACACTTATTTATTTTGAAAGTTGTACCAGCATTTTACATGCAAACCAATATTACTCTTGGCACACATTTTTATTGTGCGTTGGTGACAAAATCCGCATCTTCGTTGAGAACAGTCGATTTGCGAGTGATCATCCGCACTTCCTGCACTCCTCACCTCGAAAGGCACTCTCATCTGCACAGGAACACCACAAACGGAATTGCGGGTGGGAGATTTGCCATATTTTTGCAGGTAGATAGTTGCCACATTTCGACGGAAATCGCAGTAGGTCCAGTTGTTATCTGAATTTCTTTTGATTAGCCATGCATTTTGGCAACTTGCATCTAAGCCAAAAGCAAAGAGCGGGAACCACCACTTTTTGCCGCGAAAAGCTACTCTCATGAAGTGAACGTTTTCGTCAAAACGGTCTACTCCACCCATGTACTTATTGTACATATTGATAATGGCTGGGCAATCAACTTGAATTTTAGCCCGCTTTTTGTCCACAAATCCAATTCGATCCACTTTTGTGATGGGATCTAATCCATGGCAGTTGGATGCAATGGTGACGATACTCCTCCAACTCCGTAGTAGCAATATAGCAATGTAAACTCTAATTTCTTCACTAGTCACATTTAGAGTGTGATTTCTCTGCAAAGCATACAAATTGCTCATATCAGTTATGAACTTTACTATGTCGTCGCTATAGAGCAATTCAAAACATTCGACGGCAGACATCTCCTTCTGAGAGTTCAAGAAAACTTCTTCATCACAGTCTCCTTTACCGCAAGTAATGAAAGAAGTATTGCTGACATTGCTGTACCATTTCTTTATAGTATTTTCCTTTTTCCTTTTTTTCGGTGCTTCTTCCCCTTCTTCTTCCAGATTATCTAAACAATTGTCTCCAGAGATGGAAGGTCTCTTTTGTATTTCTACTTGAGATCGAAGCATGCGACTAGAAAGATGAAGAATATTAGCTTCATTTTCATCCCCACTGTCTTCGTCCGTTATCGCACCATCATCAGGAGGAAATAAAATAATATCGCCTGGGTCGTCCCCGGCCTCCAACTCCTCGGAAATTTCATATAACGTCAACCTGTAATACGTAAACAAACATCACCGCATAGCAACAAGCCCTATTATAAACAATACTTTTCTTATTATTTACTTATGAATTCAAACAACAGTAAAGTTATTATATTGCCCAGTGTCACCTGCAGGTGCCACGGCATATTTCCAAAGTTATAGCAATGATACGACAAGTTATTTTTATTGTAAAATATATTTGTATTACAGCTTATATATTTGGTTATTATATGTAATAACAAAATAATCAATACTTACGGTCTAGGCATTTTTATTTCACTTTATATCGCAAGAAATCACACAAACTCAGACTGTTCAAGTATCGCGCTAAACAAATGAACGAATTTGACAAATGCCGTTTGACTAGTGTTGCCAGAAAAAAATAATAATTAGTGTTATTAATAGGCTTTGCTACAATAGTGGCAGAATTTAAAAATTAAATTTCCGTGTGGTAGAAAAAAAATATCAAACTTGTGTCACCTACAGGTGACACTGGGAATTGAAGAGTTAATTAACTTCCTATAACTTCATTTCAGCGGTAGCGACGGTGTTGTCGACTACCCAAGTTATTTTAATTGAGTTAACACTTTGAGTCTCTTTCAAAAACTATTTATTTAATAATCAGTAAGCCTACTGCTAACCTACTATTCTTACCGTCGCTGCTGGCGTTAGCGTCGGTCTCTAATTACTTCCATAAGCATTCCCACGCGCATGTGCCATGCTCATGCATCGATCTGATCATCGAATTACAACAGCTGACCAAACAGTTAATTTGATCGCGTATGAAGTAAATGATCCAGACTGCATGCATTGCAATTTTTAGCAGCATGGGAACTTCATTACGTTAACTATTGTTAACTTGTATAATAATTAATTATTGTATGTGTTTGATTAATTTTTTGTGTTTATAATTTATATCTTTTTATATTATATAGTAAACTAGAGGACCCGTCCACGCTTCACTGTGGCTGATGCATAGATAATACTACTACTACCATCTATATGATCTCTATTAGTTGGATTAGAACTATTAGTTAATAAGATATAGCATTTTTGTGAAGCAACTTGTGTTAGTTTACAAAAAAAATGATCATAAAACATTTCGTGTGTTAATAAAGCATTGCTTTTTTGGGGAAAATACTGTTGAATTTTGGCTCAGGGAAATCCACCGTTGAAAAGACATTTGCTAAGCTGGGAACAGGCGAATTGAGCACCGAGGACAATGATGCTCTAAAGATTCGAAAGCTATGTGCAAAGTGGGTCCCTCGCAAGTTCTTAATCCAATAAAAAACAACGAATAACTGATTCTGAGAAGTATTTGAGCGCTCTTTAATCGTAATAAAACCGAATTTTTGCGTCGGTGTGTGACAATAGAAACATAGTAGTTCCACCATTTGCCACTAGAGTCCAATCGAATGTCATTCTAGAGAATTGCACATGAGGAACCGGTTCTCAGGCGTGGAAAGACGAAAAAGTCGGATGGAAAGGTTATGACATCAGTCTTTTTGTATGAATGTTGTATAATACATACTCAACGACTGATTACTGAGCCAGTTATAATCCATTGCACTGCGTATTTGGTTGCAGTTCTTTTCTACTATTGCAAATACTTAGCAATCGTATTATTTTTGAAGAAAAATCTGTTTAAAATTGTAGGCATATATTCAAATGATTCTTACAAACATGAATTTTGAACAAATACTTATTATTTGAAACATAAATTTTGTATTTATGAGTTGTATTAAATTTTGACATAAAGAGATAAAAGGTATCATATGTCCTTACCCTGGTTCTAAGCTATTTCCCCACCAATTTGCATCCAAATCGGTTCAGCCGTTCTGGAGTTATAAATGGTGTAACTAACAACAAGTTTCTTTTATATATGGATTATTATTTTTGCATGTTTCTCATTGTTGCGTCAAGCGACAAAATATATATTTAAACCTAAAACTAAAATTAAGAAAAATGAATTATAAAAAATTAAAAATATTGAATTATATTAGTATTGTATACTTACCCTAATAATGTTATATATACTTACCTTAATCTATTACTATAAGTTAACAAAATGAACTACTCACCTCTTTTTGTACATACCTGTATACTTCCATTCCAACTGTTTTGTCCCGTTAGCCTTAAGATTTAGGCTAAGTCATCTAGTTGCTAAAATAAAGAAAGGAATTGTAATTAGACCGGAATCAAGATCGCACGCGTTTTCTTTCGTTCGCTAATTTTTCGTCGCAATATCGCAAGTTAAGCCACGGTGCAGGCAATTGGTTGAATTTTAATTCAAGTGAATTCACGTGTCCCGACAATTTGTTTTATCTCAAAAACTCTTGAGAATTTTCATGGCGCCCGAAAAGGGACATGAGCGTGATTAAAAAATTAAAATTAAATATAGTACAAAAATATCTTTTTCGCAACCAATTGCCAAATTATCGTTTTCGGTTTTCACGGTTAAGTGAAGTGACAAGCGAAGAAACCAAGTTACAAAAAAAAAAAAAAAAAAAAAATATAAAAAGGATTAAAAATCCATATATACAAACATATATTATACACATACATATATTTGAAGTTCGTGCAGTGAAAACTTACAACACAAAAATATATACCGACATACATATATAGTGCGTGCAGTGGAACCTATAAAAAAAAAATAACAAAATATACATTTACATACAAATATAATACGGATATAAGTGCAGTGGAAATCTGTGAATAAATATATACATATATACATACATACTGTGTGAAATCGAGTGCTGAAATACTTACTCGTATACTTACCTCAGCCTAAACCAAAAAAAAAAAATCAAAAGGAGAAAAATTGTGGAGTGTGTGCATAATATAAAGTGAAAAATTCACCAAAGCGAAGAATAACGAATTAAAATAAAAGGTGAATTATTTATGCGGAACAGTGGTGGGTGCAAAGAAAAGCTCTAAAGTTTTTGAAATACCAAAAATAATAATTACGAAAACAAAAAAAAATAAAAACAGTTTTATAAACTGTTTAAAGTGCCGCAAAACTAAAAAACCGGTAAAAGCCTAAAAACCGGTAAAAAAGACGAACCGTTTTCATCCGTTGATATAATCACGTCGCTGCCTTCAACCTGCTGCTGCCGTCAATCTGTTGCTGCTGCCGTCGCTCCGCTACTGCCATCACGTCGCTGCCTTCAACCCGCTGTTGCCGTCAATCTGTTGCTGCTGCCGTCGCTCCGCTGCTACCATCACGTCGCTGCCTTCAACCTGCTGCTGCCGTCAATCTGTTGCTGCCGTCGCTCCGCTGCTGTTATAACTCCGCTGCTGCCATCACGTCGTTGCCTTCAACCTGCTACTGCCGTCAATCTGTTGCTGCTGCCATCACTCCAGTACTGGTGCCAAGCCACTGCTCCTATAATTCCGCTGGTGCCATCACTTCGTTGCTGCCGTCTATCCGCTGCTGCTTAAGTCGTCGTGGGAATGAGCTGCAGCTGCATCCTGTGCCAGAGGGACGTAAGCGCCGGCAAACAGCCGACGCACCAGGTAACGAGTGCGAATTATTGAAAGTGGTGCAAACAAAAAACAATAATAATAAAACTGCAAACGCACACTTTCAATGTTTGGGTCTCCCTTTTCACATTACACGCTTATTTATCGTTTTCTACATATATTATATATCATACATATATGTACGTATTATATGTACATGTATTGAAGTGAATGTGAAGGGATTTTGGGATTGCGGATTCGCCTACATTAAGGTGCGACCTTTTTTTAAATCGCATAATTTTAAAATTTTAATTCGGTCAGTTTTTTCGCGTATTATCTCGGGTTTTCGCAAATTTAATTATTAGACAATATTTTTCCGCGTTAAATTCTCGACTGTGCTAATGCTCATTTTGCATAACTCATCGGTTTGGCTTTCGTATACTTGGGAATCGATATTATTCTTTCTCGTTTTCGTAACCGATTCCAAATATATTTGTTGCCAACCTTTATTGCTATTGGTTTGGCTTTCGTATATTTAGTAATCGATATATATATATTTTTTCGTTTTCGTTATCGATTTTTAATATATCTGTTGCCAACCTTTGTAGTTTTTTTTTTCGGAAACTCAATTTAAACACGCAAAATGAGCAAGCCAAAACCAACTATCGCCAACCTCTCTCCAAGTAAGGAGTTAATCGACTTAAAGTCATTAAAGCGTCAAAGGACGGTGGCGAAAAATCGTATTTTGCGAATAAAGACGGGCCTTTTAGGAAAAACCATGTCGTTAGATCCAATTGAATTGGAATGTCGGCTCGACATACTAAATTCGCATAGCGAAAAATTAATGAAATGCCAATCTAAAATTGAAGATATTGATGAAATCAATAATTAAAAATATTTTAGCCAAAAATAGAACGTCAATTGCCGAGACATCTTTCGTAGCTTCTTACAGCTCAAGGCTCCCTAAAATTAATTTGCCGAAATTCAAGGGAGAATATTCAGAATTTAAAAACTTTATGAGTTTGTTCGAAAGCTTGGTTCACAATGATCCAAATATCCCAGATATAGAAAAATTTAACCATTTGGTAAATTGTCTATCTGGAGAGGCTTTGGGAACAGTTAAAGCGTTTCAAATGTCGGATGAAAATTACCCGAAAGCGTTGGCAAGCCTCAAAAAGGTCTATGATAACAAATGCTTGATATTTTTCAATACAATATCTAAACTTTTTGAGCTGCCAACCATCCCAAAGCCGTCCGCGCCTTCATTGCGATCAATGATTGATGAAGTGTCTGCCGTTTACGACTCTTTGCTATCTCTGGGCGATGAGAAGCAAATAACAAACGCCATTATAATACATATAGTTATGACAAAGGTTGACTCTGTCACCCGATCCAAGTGGGAAGAGCAACTTGACTACGATCACTTACCATTATGGAAGGATTGCGAAGCAACTTTAAATAGAAGATTTCAGTAGTTAGCAGCGGAAGGTGCATCCTGTTCGAGGACGAAATCCGGATCCACAACCAGCATGAGCCACATGAAGCAGAAACACATGGACAGGACAAAATCTGCTTTAGTTGCTGCAGATGCAAAACAGCCGACTTGTCAAAAATGCAAGTCAAAGGAACACCCCCGTTAGCTGCCTGCCCCACTTTCAAGGCGCTTCCTGTACAACAGCGGTTCGAGTTTGTGAAATCGGTGCCCTTATGCATAAATTGCTTGCGTAAGGGGCATACGGTATCCAAATGCAGAGCGGATCGATGTCATGTATGCAACCGATCGCATCACCCATTGTTGCACCAGTACCCGGTTTCCTTCCCCGCTGCATCTCATCCGCAACCATCAACCACACATGCCATGCATACAACGAGTATGCCGGATCGAGTAATGTTGGCGACTGCTGTTATTCAAGTGAGGACCAGTTATGGTGAATACCTGCCTGCGAGAGCGTTACTGGACTCAGGCTCCCAAGTCAACTTTATGACGGAGGACTTGGCACAAAAGTTGCGGATTCGTCGCCAACACAAAACGTTAAACATAATAGGAATTGGAAATTCCAATACGAAAGTGGGGACAAAATTAAGCGCGTTTGTTAAGTCGCGGGTAAATAATTACGAATTTTCGGCGGAATTCTGGATAATGCGTTGCATTTCGGCTAATCATCCAGACCATAACATAGATGTTAATGGCTGGAAAATTCTGCACAATATTAAATTGGCGGATCCAGAATTCCATAAATCAAAAAAGATTGATATCTTATTGGGTGCAGAAACATTTTTCGATCTGTTAGCGGTTGGCCAAATTAAAAGTGGCCCTAATCAACCAACGCTACAGAAAACCCTTTTAGGGTGGGTTGTGTCTGGCAAATATGCCAGCAATCTAAGTTCTCCTCCTTCTGCAACTAGCACATTATGCCAATCTGAAGATGACTTAACGTCAATTAATTCGGTGGTCCAAAAATTTTGGGCGTTAGAAGAATTACCTTCAGAATCAAATGGCATCAAATTCACACCAGAGCAACAAGAGTGTGAAAAATTTTTCGTAAATACAACTCAAGTATTGCCTTCAGGACGGCTTCAAGTTAGAATGCCCTTTAAAGCTGATCGTAAGTTACTCGGTCACTCATATGAAATCGCAGTTCGGCGGCTTCAGGCCCTGGAAAGAAGATCAAGAACTTCGCAAAATGTATCTGGAGTTTATGAATGAATATAGAGCCTTGGGTCACATGAGCCCAACGAACAATAAGATCCCGAGTGAGCCACACTACTTCATTCCGCATCAATGCGTTTTAAGGCCCGAGAGCACAACAACCAAATTACTTGTTGTATTTGATGCCTCGAGTCGATCTTCAACTCAAATAGCGTTGAATGAACTGTTGATGGTAGGTCCAACCATCCAAGAAGAGTTATACTCAACTCTTCTTCGTTTTCGTTTACACAAGTACGCTTTAACGGCAGACATTACTAAAATGTACCGCCAAATAATGGTGCACGAAGAAGACAGAAATTGTCAGCTTATTGTGTGGAGAGAGCATCCTTCTGAGCAAATTCAAATTTTTCGACTTAACACCGTAACATACGGCACTGCGCCTGCTCCATTTCTCGCAACACGGTGTTTGCAAATGCTCAGTGATGCGAATACAATGAAATACCCACTCGGTTCATTGGCCATTAAAAGAGACTCTTATGTTGATGACTTATTAACAGGATCTGAAAATTTTGAGTCTCTAGATCTTATAAGAAGTGAAGTAATTAAAATATTAAACTCGGCAGGATTCACTTTAACAAAGTGGTTTTCGAACCACCCTAAATTTTTCGACAGTGATTGCACTGAAAAGTCATTAAATTTCAATGACAAAAATTCTACTAAAACACTAGGAATCCATTGGTTGCCGAAAGAGGATTTGTTTCGATTTGTTTTGGATGCCAACTTTAATGATCTGCGAGCCACTAAACGGAACATATTGTCAGTCTCCGCTCGCCTTTTCGATCCTCTTGGATTATTAGCCCCACTAGTTACCAAAGCAAAAATCTTATTGCAAGAGCTTTGGATTTAAAAACTAGATTGGGATGAGTCGATTCCATTGCGCCTCAACACTAGCTGGCAAAATTTCAAAGCCAACCTACTGCAGCTCTCGTCAATTAGCATTCCTCGGTATGTAAACTTAGAGTCGACTGCTACATGCCAAATCCATGGCTTCTCCGACGCTTCAATAAGAGCGTACGGATGCTGCATATACATACCGAAGCCAATCTGCTGAGTGGTGTCAAATGTATGCCGCTTTTCTGCAAAGTCTAGAGTGGCTCCGCTGAAGACCAAGTCTCTTCCGCGTCTCGAGCTCTCGGCAGCACATCTTCTTGCCAAATTATGGTCACGAGTTGCACCAATGTTGAGTCGACGATTCGAGAAAATTACATTTTGGACAGACTCTGAAATTGTATTGCACTGGGTAAAACGCATCCATCTTCATTACAAACCTTTGTCGCAAATAGAGTGTCCGAAATCCAAGAATTGACTGACAATGTACAGTGGCGACATGTGCCAACGAAACAAAATCCTGCGGATCAAGTGTCTCGGGGTTGTAACGTGGACGAATTGAATAATTCAATATGGTTTGGCGGTCCACAGTTCCTCCTAGAAGACCCTGCATTATGGCCAATTAATAACCACTTCCAACTCTCACCAGAAGACGAAGCATTAGAGAAGAAGAAAGCTACATTTACATTAATTTCGACTGCTGAGAAAAATTCAATATTGGACCTCATTGAAAAATTCTCTTCTCATAAAAAATTGCTTCGTGTGGTCGCATATATATTACGATGGATCAGGCGACCACCAAAATCCTCCAGGGGACAAGATCTGACTTCAGAAGAGCTAAACTTGAGTTTCTTGAAAATTGTCCAGGTGACTCAACATTCCGAGTTTGCGAGCGAACTCCAGAAACTGACGAAAGGCACGACGCTACCCGCAAACTTGCAAAAACTCAACCCGTTTTTGCATGAGTACTCTGATATGTCGCAGTCATTCAAATTAATCCGAGTAGGAGGTCGCCTATTAAATGCACCTCTCCCATACGATGCCAAATTTCCACTTTTATTAAATAAAAGTTCGCACTTCGTTATAACGTACTTACGGTTCCTGCACATTCGAAATCACCACGCTGGGGCAAAAGCGTTGGTTGCGCTTCTTCGAGAACGCATATGGCTAATTAATGCCAGAGAAGCTTGCAGTAGAACCGTAAGAAATTGTACACACTGCTTTCATTACAAGCCGAAGTTGGAAACCCAAATTATGGGAAATTTGCCAGTTGAAAGACTTCGAGCGTTACGACCCTTTCTGATGTGTGGCGTAGATTTTTGTGGTCCCATATATACAACGTTAAAAATACGTGGTCGACCACCCGTAAAGACTTATATAGCAGTTTTCGTTCGCTTCACTTCAAAAGCAGTACATTTAGAACTAGTCTTGGACCTGTCTACTAATTCTTTTATTTTCGCCCTTAAAAGGTTCATTGGTCGCCGAGGGATGCCACAGAAAGTATTCAGCGACAACGCAACCAACTTTGTCGGCGCCGACCGCAAGCTGCGCGAGCTGAAGGAGGCGTTCCTAGCGCAAGCGCCAGAACTAATGGGGTTCGCAGCCGAAGAAGGATTCAGCTTCGGCTTTATCCCACCCAGGGCGCCGCACTTCGGCGGATTATGGGAGGCGGCCGTGAAGTCCGCCAAGCATCTGCTCGTTCGCGCGCTCGGCAACGCTCTACTCACGACGGAGGAGCTATCAACACTACTGGCCGAAGTGGAGGCCATTTTGAACTCTCGTCCCCTAGCACCGTTGGGACAGGACCCCAACGACGGAGAAGCACTAACTCCAGCGCACCTTTTAATCGGTTGCCCTCTGCGAGCACTGCCACCAGTACAAGTGCCAACGGACCCAATTCGTTGCTGCGAGAGATGGCAACTTGTTTGCTGTCTCAAGCAACAGTTTTGGCGACAGTGGTCCAAAAACCGCATGACGGGCCCTTCAGGAACGCAACAAATGGCTGCACCCCAAACGCAACCTGCAGCCAGGCGATCTCGTCCTCGTCCACGAGGACAACGTGCCGCCACAGCAGTGGGTACTCCGGACGCGTCATTAGCCACCGTCGAAGGGCAGAGACAGCAAGGTGCGAGTCGCAGAGAAGTAACAACCAAGACGGGCACGATTAAGCGCCCCATCCACAAACTGGCTGTCCTTCCACTGGATATTGAAGGAATCTGATCCTGTCAAGGTGGCCGGTGTTGCGTCAAGCGACAAAATATATATTTAAACCTAAAACTAAAATTAAGAAAAATGAATTATAAAAAATTAAAAATATTGAATTATATTAGTATTGTATACTTACCCTAATAATGTTATATATACTTACCTTAATCTATTACGATAAGTTAACAAAATGAACTACTCACCTCTTTTTGTACATACCTGTATACTTCCATTCCAACTGTTTTGTCCCGTTAGCTTTAAGATTTAGGCTAAGTCATCTAGTTGCTAAAATAAAGAAAGGAATTGTAATTAGACCAAGATCGCACGCGTTTTCTTTCGTTCGCTAATTTTTCGTCGCAATATCGCAAGTTAAGCCACGGTGCAGGCAATTGGTTGAATTTTAATTCAAGTGAATTCACGTGTCCCGACAATTTGTTTTATCTCAAAAACTCTTGAGAATTTTCACTTATGATGCTTTCTTTTCTCTTATAATTTCCTTTTTAATTAGCGTAAATTTTCTACAATTCAACCACAATTTTCCTTTTTGGCTTGCCTTGTTTTCGGTGCCTTGTTTTTGGAATTATTGGCTGTGTTATTCCGTCATTTAAAAATTGCTGAATTTTTTGTTTGACAAAGTTGATCCATGTCCATTAAGACTAATGGAGGTTGTCGTTGTTGAGATTGATCCCAAAGATTTCTTCGTTGGTATTTGTTTACTCTTTTCCATAATTTAATTTTGTATGTAGTCATGACGGTGTCTCATCTTGGTGGGAATGTGGTATTTTTGTTTTATCTTTTCCAGGATTCAACGTTGTCCGCTGTTTCAGGGTCTATTGAGAATCTTGGTGAAAGTATTATGCACTATTTCAGGACCTATACTTTTGTTCCTTGTTCCACTTTTTCAGGAATTGTCGCTGTCCGCTGTTCCAGGTTCTGTTGTGAATTTCGCTGAATTCGCCGCTGTCTGTTTTTTTCAGGATCTGCTATTGACTCATTCTGGAAGTATTGTCCGTTGTTACAGGACTTTTACTTATATCCATTGCTATTTTTTTCTGCACTTTTTTCAGGCATTTAGTGCTGTAAGTCCTACTTCCTGTGGAATTTTTTGATTTATTCCTTTCCGAATAAAGTCTGACTTTTGGATAGCAAATAAATTTGCCATCCCGGTTGAGCCCCCAGTTAATTTATATACTAATGAATGGTTAAAAAATATATTTTTTCTTTTGCAGAATATGATCTTTATTCTTAGAAATTCACATACTTAATGAACATGTTTTCGTATTATGCTATGGGTTATATATTATTCGTTAAGCTGATAACATATTCATGTTTTGTGGCTTAGGCCTAAACTCTAATTTTTTTATTATACTCTCGCAACAATGTTGCTAAGGAGAGTATTATAGTTTTGTTCATATAACGGTTGTTTGTAAGTTCTAAAACTAAAAGAGTCAGATATGGGGTTACGAGTAGTAGACGAGTAGAGTTGAAATCCGGATGTCTGTCTGTCCGTCCGTCCGTCCGTCTGTCCGTCCGTCACAAAGGATCGCATTAGGGAGGGGCATATTTGGACGCAATTTTTTTGGAAAAGTGGGCGTGGCCCCGCCCCCTACTAAGTTTTTTGTACATATCTCGGAAACTACTATAGCTATGTCAACCAAACTCTACACAGTCGTTTTCTTCAGTCATTTCCATACACAGTTCAAAAATGGAAGAAATCGGATAATAACCACGCCCACCTCCCATACAAAGATTATGTTGAAAATCACTAAAAGTGCGTTAACCGACTAACAAAAAACGTCAGAAACACTAAATTTTACGGAAGAAATTGCAGAAGGAAGCTGCACCCAGGCTTTTTTAAAAATTGGAAATGGGCATGGCCTCGCCCGCATATGGACCAAAAACCATATCTCAGGAACAAGTCGACCGATTTCAATGAAATTCGGTATATATAATATTTTCTTAACACCCTGATGACATGTACGAAATATGGGTGAAATCGGTTCACAACCACGCCTTCTTCCAATATAACGCTATTTTGAATGCCATCTGATGCCTTCTCTGTATAATATATAGTACATTAGGAACCAATGATGATAGCGGAATAAAACTTTACAAAAATACGGTATTTGAAAAATATGTAAATGACGTATAAAGAAATCTCGATTATCACTTTATCATGCGAGAGTATAAAATGTTCGGTGACACCCGAACTTAGCCCTTCCTTACTTGTTATTTGTTTTCAACAAGTGCTTATCATGCGGCCTATGCATGTCTCGCTTTCGGGTATGGTGTGGTATGAGTTCAAAGTCTTGTGTTTGATACTCTTGTACTTTTATGTATTATGTGTATAGATGTTATATACTTTAGGCTTTTCACTCCGTTATTATTATTATTTTTGTTTTAATTACATCTTATGCATGTATATATATACATATGTATATGTATGTATGTTTGTCACTTCACGTTTATTTGGTTTTTATCACTTTGTTATTATTTTTATTTTTGGTTAATTTTCCATAGTGCTTTTCACTAGGGCTCGAAGGAAAACGCACAAATTTAATAGAACTTTTGTTCGGAAAATATCACTATCGAGAAAAGATGAAAAATAGGAGGTCGAGCGCGCGGTTATTGCTTCCTTGAGCGTGATGTCGGAAAAGGGACCGGCCCGCTACCCGTTATTCCTTTTTGTTGATGTTTGGTGTGGGGTGTTGGCCAGCTGCGAGCTCTGCTGTAGCGGTGACATGGTGGACGTTGTGTGGTGAAATGATGTGGAACGTGTGTTGTGAAATGATGAATGCGGTGTGTCGGTGTTGCGTGTCTATGTGGGGTTGTGTGCTGGTGTGGTACGCTGAGACTCATTTGGACAGAATGAAATATGTAATCAGAAAATTAAATGTGTTTATTCTACAACCACATCTTAGCGTTTTACTTTATAAAAGCTAATAAAGGTAAACCCTTAAAACGTCCTATTGAAAACTTAAAAGTATATTTATCTTAATCCACATTTTACAATAAAGATCCTTCTCATTCGTAATGTGTTCAAAATACTTTTAACCGATTCGGCTTAATATGTTCTACTTTGTTTACTTTGATACGGTCAAAAATGAAACTGTGTTATTGTATTGAGCCATGCAATTATATCTGTATATACGCCAACAGTTTCAGAGATATCATTGTGAAATTTTGCACACGTCTATATGAGAAACATTTAATTTGATGATATATCTTCACGAAGTGTGGCATAGCTTATCCTCTAAGAGAGCGGTGCGATTTCCAAAGAAATGGATCCGACCACTATAGCATATAGCTGTCATACAAAAATACCGATCACAATTAAGTGCTATAATAAATCCATCTTTGAGAGGTAACAGGGCAGTTGATTACACATAGATGGCGCTACTAGAATTAAATTCATATGATTTTTAGTAAGCCTTAACCTTCAAAAGATGCGTGTGTAAATTTGATAGTTATCGGATCATTTGTTTGTGAATTATATCGTTTTCAGTGAGGAAACTTTTGTTACCGTGAACAAAAATGAATAAAAGGGGAGTTTGCGTGTTAATGAAATATTGCGACAACATAACTCAGGCGTACCCAACAAAAAAGTTCACCACAATAAAAAGGAATTCATCAACGCGAACGGACAAAAGGGCGCAAAATATGTACAGCAGCATCATCATCAGCAGCAGCAGAACCATTAAAACCACAAAGAGGAAATAATTAACCACATCAAGTTACATTTAATATTAACTATACATATATTTATAAATAACCCTCATTTGTGCACACTCACATATAACTACACCATTGTACATACCCAATGAACATTTTTGTTGATTCTCAAATTGAAAGTGTAAACACAATGGCTACGACAGACTGCAAACTACATCTGTCAAATATTAAAATACACACGTTCTTATGGGCAGTGTTATTTTGACAGCTGCACGACTACACAACTGCAGGCCGACAGTTGTCGTTCTCGCTAACTTCAATATCCTCCCGCTTGCCAACGACAGTACGACGACAGGTAGGAGTTGACAGTAGAACGGAAGATAGAAAGAGGAGGTAGAGTGGTGATGCCACTAATATGGCGTAAAATGTAAATTATTCACAGCTCTAACAAACTTGATGTTAAATTTTTTACAAATAAAAGCATAAAATATCTATATTATAGCTCTATTATATCATTTGTAATAACAATTGATAATTTAAAGCAAAAATATTGATCTATTTACTTATTTTTGCATAAAAAATTTCACTTTGAACAAAATATTAAAATTTCATTGAAGTGAAAGGTATTAGTATGGCCACAACGAAATTGTATACATACAAAATGGACAACTGCGTTGTTTTGTGTAGATGCCGGCCATTGTGTTGTTGTTGCTTCTCAAAATGTACATGTAGTAAGATGAACAACGACGTTTTCAGTTCACTGTCGTGCCGCTGCAGTTTGTCGTAGCCATTGTGTTTACACTTTGAGATGCGTTTGAGAATCGACCTTAATTTCAAATCTCAAACGTTTGTTATCTAAAGCTTAGTACGCAGCTCTCAAGAAACGTAAAAACTTCATATAAAAAAACGCTTAAGAAACGGTCAAGAAACCTTCCTGCGATAAATTTACTTGTGCTAGTACGCAGCTCTCAAGAAATATAGTACTAATTTGTAATGATTTTTTTCAGTAAAATGTGAATATGGCAAACCTGGTTTTGCGAAGAAACATCAAATCAACAATTGTTTCTTGAACGAAATTCGAAGTAATCGTCAATTTCATCCTAAATTAGTTGAAATCATTATTATGAAGTATATTCCATTTTGAAATGTTGTATAAAACCTACCAATCATCAACAACATTTCTTAAATCTCAATGAAAATATGTATGTTACCATGCACATACACACATATGTACATATTACGCACAAAGCTTGTTTTCTTTGTTTATTTTCTCTTGTTCTTCTAATGTAGATCATTCACAATGCGTAACGAGCTGTCAAAATTACTTGAAAAGTAATGTATTTTTTTTCTTGAGCAATTACTTGAGAGCTGCGTACCAACCGTAAGTCATTTCAATTTGAAAACAAAGCCATTCTCAAAAAAAAGGCACATTTTTAATATGAAATTTTCCTTTGTTCTCAATTTGAGAATGTCAAAATCTCAAACATTTTCTCAAATATGAAACGAGAGGAATGGAACGAATTCCAAAAACTGGTTGAAATTAAGTTTTGAAATTAATTTTTATTTATATAAGGATTTATAGAGGTATATTGTACGCAGTACATATACATATATACATAAATTTTATTAAACAATAAATAACATGGTAACGCAACAAAAATTCATTTTATAATTTAAATTAACGAAAATAATGTACATTCTTAAGATAAGGAAACAAACGAAAAAGTTAATTTCAGTACAAAACTTAAGAATAATCCAATTTCGACTTACTAAATTAAACTTAAAATTGTCGCGTAATAATATAAGAACTAATTAATCTACGATTACCGATGACATATTCTTTTTGTTTTCGTATTAAATTTTTTTTTTATTCTGTTGCTGGCGTGTTGGAAAAAAATTCAATGTAGTCCGCTCGAATTCCATATCCGTGGCAGCGGTAGGGAATTTTTGATGGTATGCCTCTATAATAGAAAAAAATTACAAATAAGAATAAAGCAATAAAATAAATATTACGCCTTAATGCTGCCGTCACACTAAGTGCTCTTGCCGGTTTTTTCGTCTTCGTGCCTTTCCAGGAATATATCTGGGCAACATCGTCCGTAAAAACTTTTCGCCAAGCCATTTTAACAAATTTGTTCGAACTGGATGCTATTATCATTTGCAATTCAGCCACCTATAAAAATATATAGACAATTTATTGATATAATAATATAAATGAGAATTTACCAAATCGTTAAATTCTGTTTCGGAAGATTGAATTTTGCCTTCAAAAGTAGCGAAATCTTGTGCTTCTGCAAAAGGTTTTTGTAGCAAAATTTTATTTATTTTTTTTGTAGCATTATGTGAGGTCGATTTAACTTCTTCCAATACTCTCTTCAGAAGCTTTTGAGTTGTATGATATTCTGAAATTATCGAAATTATCATATGCATATGTACAATAACTATATAAGTATATGTATGTACCTTGTAACAAATCGTCTACCTTCTTATCCAGACTATCCAGTTTGCTACTTAAGTCGTCAAAATCTACGATTTAATTAAAATGTTAGAACCACTTCAAAAAAACGATATTGTATTAACTACTTACTTGATTTAGTGGTTTGCTCACATCCAATCGATATAAACTAGCTATTGAAATCCATCTAATTGTGAATAAGAGGAATCTATACATATTCACTACATTCAAAATTACTAAGCAAGATCATTTTTTGTGATATTTCTTCCGCTAAATGCTGATAGACGCAACTTGAAAATTGTAAAGCAGAGCAATATCTTATATTAAAGTTTGATGATTTTATTGGTGTAATAAAGAAGTCATTCAAATTGATAACTTCCGCGAATGAAATTTTTGATACACCATTTTCCTGTGAAAAATTTATGACTTTAAAAATCTTATTTTTTATGTTGTAAAAATTATCTGGCATTTTTAAGGATAAATAAAATGAATTTGTATTTATTGATTTCATTGGCTGATTTTGCGTTACATTTGCAACCTCAAAATTATCATTACTGAACAAACTTTCCTCAACTAAACGATTATAAATTTGGGCAGCAATATGAGTTTTACTATTACATTTACGTTTAGGCTTGGACAAAAAGTTCTCGAACTTAAATGCGCTAATAGATTCCAATCCTCCACAATTTAATGCATCAGAATGTAAATGAGTAAGACAGTGGAAGTTAAAAGTTAAGAATGAATCGTCATAAAGTCTAGAAATGTTTTTGATGAATTCACTTAAAAGAATTTTCCCACACTCATTATTTTCGATGCAGGAGGTTTCATTTAATAAAATTCGCATACCCAAAGTAAGTAGCAAAAAGTGATTGTACCTTTTAGCGTCTAAAATATCAGCTAGTAAAACAATTCCGGTATATAATAGAAACTGCCTTAGTTCTGTAGCCTTAAACCTCTCAATTTCTTGCAGGGTACGTGGATGTCGAGAAAATTCTTTGGGAACCTGATTACTTAAAAAGAGTATTTTAGAATTTAATGAATTAATTTGGGCTGGTTTTAAAGAATACAATCTATTTTTGTGCCTAATTCAGCCAAGAAGTAAGCTTTTCATGACACCTAAACACACTACATGCATATAGTCATATGGAAATGACTTCACAATGTCGATTGGTAACTTTTCAATAGCTATTTGGTCCAATATTTTATGATGATTTACATTTCTTCGCGAGCGAAAATCTGCATCCGTTCTATTAGGATAGATTTCACAACGGAAAATTATCCGATGTTCAACAGATTCGCCTTTTTGAGTGCATGTTATGCAACAAAAAAAGCCAGTGTGTCCTTTAACACCCAATACATAGGATCTTGCTGGGGCATCACAAATAAAAGACCGGCAATGAATTGAAAAATGTTTACCATTGAAGTTTAAACCATGTTCTAATAAGGACAACAACTCATCCACAAATCGTTGCAAGAAGATGTTCGGGCAGAGTGCCTTACTATTTCCGCAATATGCTCCCACAACCATGACAACTGGTTCCCCATTTACATTTATTAAAATAGGCCAAGCTTGCAAATTACAACTTTTTGCGAGTGGAAGGCCATCAATATTAATGTTGAGGTGAATTTCGGTGGAATCAAATGATTTTCTCAATGAAAAATCTGTCCGGGAGTCTTCTATGCCGTAGTGAATATACTCTCCTGTTCCTCCTGTTCGCATTTTCTCTATGGGTGGAATCTTAGGAGTACACTTTAAAGTTCGTGCATCCTTTGAAATATCTCTAATATATTTTTGTAGAATTTCTAACAGGCTACTAGTTGCAACGGTGGAAATATTAAATTTGACCGCCTACTCCGCTAGCTCTTTCCTAACTGAAGTGTTTAGGTTGGATTCCTCATATACGGAATCTTCACTTTCAATATCACTAAACTCATATTCCACCCTATTGGTAGTAGAAGGACTTTCCTCCAAAGCCGCATCTACACCTGGGATCTCCAGGCTTTTATTTTTCCCTACTCAATCACTATCTGTGAGCAACTCAAATATCTGCCTTACTTCACTTTTTATTTTCTTTGTAGTATGCATTTTCTGTTCGAAATATCACAATTATAACAAATATTTATAATATTATACTTCCTTTCACTTTTATTCTTCAAAATTGCTGCACATCACGATTACGTTTTTTTAATTATGAATACTTTTTGACAGATGATTGATTGATTATTGAACGGAATGAAACCGCATGCCATATATTTGAGAAAATGATTTTTATCAAATTGTAAAAGGATGGAAACAAATTTGAGAAATAGCCTTTGAGAAACGTTTGAGAAAATGTTGTCTTTCAAATTGAATAAATGATGAATTTCAAATTGAAAATTAATATTTTCTCCAACGTTTGAGAATTTCAATTCCAGTATTTGTTGGGTACAAACTAATCAACCCATATTATATATTACACTTACTCAAATACACAAATTTGATTTGTTATCGAATCCTAATAACTCCATTTTATTTTATACACCGGCAAACACTTCGTCGAGTACCCCGATTGCCTTGCAATATCACACAGTTTCGGCGATTGTAAGAGCAAATATTCTTGCGGAATATGCAAAACGAAACACAACACTTTTCAAGTTGATCTGAGTAATAGTTTCGGAGATACAGCCTTGAGAACTTATGTGCTGGAGGCTAGCTAGACTAAGTGCGCCGTCTTTAAATGCGTTTTTTCGAAACTGTTTTTTTGAAGTCGGTTGACAAGATTTCTCAAGAACTACTCAACTTATATTTATAAAATTTTAGACAGGTCTTTGAGATACATTTCTTAAAGACTTGGACGAAGAAATTTTTTTTTGATTACAACTATTTAAATTTTAAATTTTTGTAAAAATGTCTACCAACCATCCAATTTTTTTTCCTTCGTCTAAGTCCGAAGTCAAGGCTTTAACTAAAACAGGGGTCTCCGGAAATGGCGTCGCAACGGCCGAGTTTAAAATATTTTTTTTCCAAAAATTTCAGAATTTCTTTGTTAATAGTGTATGTTTGTAACAATAAAAAATTCTAATAAAATATTATTTTTTATGTGACAAAAAAGTTTTTGTTAAATGCTGTTTTTTACCGGAGGAAAACCATGTAACCACATAAGGATAAAATTGTTCGCTTTGTTAGCTTACTCTCACTTTATAAACCTAGACCTGTCGACATCTTGATCAAAAGTGACCTGTCCCTGCTTATAGTTCTCGGTAGAGTACAGAAAAGAAACAGAACTCTAAGCTGTTACCCTGACGAATTTAGAGTATGTGACCCTACCCCAACTCAATATTACCCAATACCGCACTCATCTTTGGAGGAATTCCACAATTGTTCTTTCATGGCTTAACAAACCTCCATGCTCATGGACAGCAATTGCCGCAATCGCAGAAAAGGTTGGAACCGAAAATTGGAGTCACGTCAATACATTCCGAAAAATTTTGCTAGTCGCGGATACACGCCTCTGGAAATGGTAAATAATGACCTCTGGTGGATCGGAATCGAATTACTAAAACTCGACCCGAAACATTAGCCAGCTACAAAAAAAATTAATCGATGCAATACTGGACTACCCGCACGAAGCTAATTATTTTAGCCCAAAACAACATTTCTAGGAGAAGTAAAAAGCTTTAACTCAAAAAACAATCATACCCAAAAAAGAACAATTTTCATTCCCATTCCCATTCACTTGGGAGTGGCCAGAAACGTTTCTTTAACATATGCCTCAAGCAGCTCACTAACTGGCTGTCTCCGGCACGAAACACCCCCAACCAGATCGATCATGTTTTGATAGACTGAAGACGTATGTTCCGAGGTTCTAACATCGACTCGGACCACTATCTTGTTACAGCCAAGATTCGAACCCGCTTCTGTGCAGCAAAAAACGCACGGCAACAAATAAGAGGAAGGTTCGGCGTCGAGAAGCTACATTCACAACAGACAGCCAAACTATTTTTTACTCGGCTTGCACTCCTGCTCTCTGAGAGCACTTGTCAACAACTCGGTATAAAGGAACTGTGAGACGGCATTTCAAGCTCCATACGTACAGCTGCACTTCATACCATTGGCTTTCGAAAAAGGCAAAAGAACAGTTGGTGCGATCAGGAGTGCCGTGTCGCAGAGGAGAGAAAGCAGACTACTTCCCTCGCAACGTTACAATCGACCACAACACGTGCGGGATGGGACAGATACCGAGAGTTGAAGAGGGAAGCGAGAGGCATTTACATACACAAAAATAGAAAAGCCGAAATTCGTGAGTATGAAGAGCTTGACAAACTGGCCGAGAAGAATAATACTGGAAAATTCTACGAAAAGATGCGGCGACTAACAGAATGTTTCAAGACCGATGATAATGATATCATTAGCCTCAACACCCGCGCCGCTAGTTCTGCTTTCTCTAGAATGGATAAGGCAGCGAAGCAAATGGGTATAGTGGTGAACGACGGCAAAACGAAATATCTCCTGTTATCAAACAAACAGTCGTCGCACTCGCGACTAGGCTTCAACGTCACTGGTGACAGTCATAACTTTGAAGTCGTAGATAATTTCGTCTATCTTGGAATCAACAACAGCAAAAATTTCAACCTTAAATCCAACGCAGAATATTTCTTGCAAACAGGTGCTACTTTGTAGTAAGTAGGCAATTGAGAAGTAATGTCCTCTCTCGACAAACAAAAACAAAACTCTATAAGTCACTCATTATTCCCGTCCTGCTATGTGGTGTAGAGGCATGGACGGCGACAACATCTGATGAGTCGAGGTTGCGAATTTTCGAAAAAGAAGTTCTGCGAAAGATTTCCTTAGCGCCTTGGCCTTGGCGAATATCGCATTCGATGAAACGATGAGTTGTATGAGATATACGACGACATTGACATAGTTCAACGAATTGAAAGACAGCGGCTACGCTGGCTAGATTATATCGTTTGTATAAGTAATAATTTGAGCAAGTAAATTTGAATAACTAAATTTTAAGAATTAATTAAAAAATTAAGAAAAATTAAAAATTACTCAATGCAATGTAAACACTTAGAAATGTTCACCGAATGCTGATCGCATACGGGCTTATTGCATTCAACGCAGGATTTCTGTATATTTCGTGTCTTTCGGGGTCTGCGAATAGGCTTTTCATTACAAATGTAACAAGATCCAACAACAGCTCTTCTCCCAGTGGCGACTCGACGTTGGTAATTTCTGGGTACCACTTCTACTATTGGTCTTTCAAAGAAACTTTCGACTGCGATTTTGGTAGAGTGGTTTCGCATTATTTGCTGATTAGGGGCTCGCTCTTCGATCATTGGCATTGCTAATTCATCTGACAATTGTCGAAGGAAAAGTCTTCGTCTGTTTGTTCTCTTGCGAAGCATGCTGTTATTCTCATAGTAGATAACATAAGCAGCTACACCTGCAATATCCAGGATGTTGAAAAAGAAAGCCAGCGGCCATCTACACGTTTACCGTTAGGTGGAGTACCTCGAACACATTTGATCCATGGTGTCAACGCCAGCTTTTGTTTGATTATGAAACATAATCATTTCTGGGTTTTTTTGAGATGCATCAGAAATTTCATAATCATAGTACAACGTACTAAGAAGTATTACAGCTTTGTTTTTATTTGGAACGTACGAGCAGATAGTAACTTTTTCATGAAATCCAAAAAGAGTTGACAGTACTTCTCTAGACCTTAACGGTTTTATTTCTTGAGGTATGAACGTTTTATTTTGTTTCAATGTACCGACAATAGTAAGTTTCCAAGATAACAGAGTCTCCGCCAAAGGTAAAGTTGTAAAAAATCTGTCCATGGTTATATTTCGGCAAGATTCTTTATAATCGTTGACCAGGTCTTTGACAACTCGTTGTCTTTGATTGACTTCTCGAATATCACCTTGTTTACCTGTATAGAAAATCCCTTTCAGCGGATAAGCATTACTTGCATCACACAACCAAACCACTTTCAGACCGTATTTAGCAGGCTTGGATGGCATATACTGAGTAAACTTAGTGCTTCCTCTGAAAGGGTAGAGCTGCTCGTTGATGGTCAAGTTTTCCGTTGGTCTATTCAATGCAGCTAGGTTGGCATTCAGCATCTTTATAGCACAGCTTTCTCATTGGCGACTCGAGCCGGGCGTGTTGTATAGTTATCGAAACGTATGAATCGTAAAAGCGAATTAAAGCGCTTTCGTCCCATTCTTGCACGATATAACGGATAAGCATTTTTCTGGATGTTGTTCGTTGTATACTTGATACACGGTTTCTGCTTTTTTATTCGTGCAGCGAACAATAGTATCGACCATTTCCAACGTGATAATTATTTTTGAACGTTTGAGCGATTGACAAAATTTCAGTACTCCCATGAGGTCCAGCTCTTTGTCTGACAATATTGCTAGCAGGAGTCTGGTGATTTGGGCGTGCGGTTTTATTCCAAACTGTTTTATCTTTTGCTACAAATGTTGTACTTGTATTGGCTGGAACACTTGAACTGCCTGAACGACTATTAGAAGTCGATACAGCTACTTCATCGTCGTCGCCCTATGCTCTCCGACGGATCTTCACTGCCAATCGTGGCGTCATCGTCCTCATCCTGCAAATTTCTGATATACTCCTTTTCTTTAACCCTCGCTCAATCTAAATAAAAAGAAATTTGAGATTTACAATAATATGTATAACATTTTGAATGATATCAAATATGTACAGTGAGTTTTAACAAACTGAATACGAAAAATACGAATAAAATATTTTTTTTTCGATGAGTATAGGCTATGTACAGTAATATAAAATATATTTTCGTATATTCTAGCATATATTTTTATATATAAATACATATACATATATTACACTCGTTATACTCAGTATAATCTATATATTACAGTGTATTTGTGTGTTTATATAAGTTATCGCGAGGAAACGACACACCCTAATTCCCGTCGTAATAAGAGCCTACCACTCTGCACATGTCGCTAAGTCAGCACATTTTGCGTGAGAACATTGGCCAGACATCAAAGTAAACAAACACCATGCACGAGGCGCAAGGTCAGCAAAACGTCAGCAGAGGAGCCACAACGCGATGCGGGTTGGTGGCTTGAGCTAAGTTAGGAATAATTTTAAGGCGCACTTTATACTTGACAACTAAGCCGAGATGACGGCAAATAAAATAATTTTAAAATTGAACAATACATTTTGAATAATTGGCGCCCAACGTGGGGCACGCGAGTGAAAAGTTTAATAGAAAAATATAAAGTTCTTAACTCGACTCGTGTGACTACGATAACTGGCTCACTTAAAATCAACAACAATCAACTACTTGAACTCAACGTGGACTTTAAGAAGAGACAACCCTTGGCCCGATCAACTAACCGGAAGAACCTGAACCTAATTTTAATCTATTCAAATCCAATGGAAGGGTAAGTAGAGATGCTCTGTTTCCTGGAATAAATATAACAATAATTGTGAATAAAATAAAGGAAAGTGACAGAACAAAAATTAATGAGTGAAGGTCTGGAAGACCTTTTTAGAAATTCTAAAGTTAGGAAGTCAGAAAGCAAATATGAACACAGAACAAATAAGCGAGTTAATTAAGGCGGAAGTTAGAAGTGCTTTGGCAGCACAAAGGTTGGAGTTCTGATAGGAAGTTATTAGCAATCCAAAACCAAGTGATGGGCAGCAGGCCAAAGGTAGAAAAATATCTAAAGGTATCTGTAAATCCCCTAGTGACATGTGACATAACGCTTGATGCGATCAAATCACTTCCCGAATTTCATGGTCACATAAGCACATATGTGTCATGGCGCGAGGCGGCGCATAACGCTTATGAACTGTTCAAAGGTACGATGGCAGAACGACACTACCAAGCAGTTACCATTTTGAGGAACAAAATAAGAGGGGCTGCCGATGCGGTCCTCTCATCGTTTAGTACTGTGCTTAATTTTAATGCCATTATAAGCATCGTTTAGACTTTACGTACGCGGACAAACGTCCTGTATATCTTATAGAGCAGGAATTATCTACCTTAAGACAGGGTTCTAGGTCCTGTCTGGAATTCTACGATGAGTGCAGAAAAGAAGCTAACGTTACTAGCTAATAAGACTATAATGTCTTACGAGAGTAGCGTGGCAGAAATTATAAACGAGAAATATAGGGCAGATGCCCTAAGAGTTTTCATTTCCGGCTTATGAAAGCTCATGCGACATTCTTTTTTCGCTTCACGGCCGTCTGACCTTCCGTCTGCTCTTGCTTTAGCACAGGAGGTAGACTCAAACCATGAGCGGTATGCGTTCGCGGCCAATTTTGCTGCCAGGAACGTCGAGGGCAACCACATTAAAAAAAAATAATAATATAATTTCAAGCCAGAACAACCATAGGACAAACACTTATGATCCACCCTCAGCTCATAAGAGCCCACACTACTATAGTAATAGGCAGTACAAAACCCGACATGCACCTCATTTTACGGAAAATCAAAGGGTAAATAACGGACGTGACAGCGACAGACTAGTCAGAGCGGAACCAATGGACGTTGATCCATCCTCATCGAAATTTAAACACCAATCGTTTGACAGAGACCGAGGTGCCTATCAAGGAAACAGTAATAGAATGCAACAGGGGTATCAATAAAAACGTCCAGCAATTCTGGACGTTACACAGGACCAAAGATCCAACGTTAATCATCTGGAGGAGGAAGTTGAGCCACAGAGTGAATCATTGTATGGTGCAGAAGCCGAACAAGCGGCGGATGACGTAAGTTTAGATCAACTTAATTTTTTTAGGGGAAGGTCCCTCCTACCCTGGATTTCAAAGTCCCTAGGAGGGAAAGAAGTGAAACTCCTTATCGATACTGGTGCGTCGAGGAGTTATATGAAACCAACACCGGCTTTAAGGACACAACATTTCAGGGACACATTCTCTGTAAAATCTATTCACGGGGTTACTTCTATCATGGAAAAATGCTACATAAAATATTTGTGTAGTGGCAGAATTTTTCATCTTACCGGACTTAACATCATTTGATGGCGTGATTGGGCTCGACATAATAAACAGGGTCCATGCGAACATTGACCTTAAATCGAACACAATAAATCATGATTTTGGTGAGGAGGAAATCTTCTTCATTTCCAGTCATGACGTAAGCCATCTTAGGCTTCAAACAAATCTAGTACCAGCAGATGTTAGGGAAGATTTTTCTAGGATGATCAAAAGGATGAATGGGGTTTTTGCTGATCCCAATGAGGCATTACCGTACAATACAAAGGTGATAGCAACAATTCGAACGGAGGGCGAAACACCAGTTTACTCAAGATTATACCCGTACCCACTGGATGTAGCGGATTTCGTGGACAAAGAAATCAAGGACTTGTTAGCAAATGGAGTTATCCGGCCATCAAGATCACCGTTTAACAACCCTATATGGGTGGTAAAGAAAAAGGGGGTAGACGAAAACGGACAGGCGAAGCAGAGATTAGTTATTGACTTTCGGAAGCTCAATGAAAAAACTATCGGTGATAAATACCCACCCCGACATAACAGGAATTCTTTCCAATTTGGGTGGTAGTAAATACTTCACCACTTTGGACTTAAAATCTGGTTTCCATCAGATTAAACTATTGGAGCGTGATAGGGAAAAACAGCTTTCTGTCAAGAATGGCAAGTATGAATTTTGCCGGTTACCTTTTGGATTAAAAAACGCGCCGAGCATCTTTCAACGCACCATAGACGACGTATTAAGAGAGCATATTGGGAAAAGCTGTTTTGTCTATGTAGACGATGTTATTATTTTTTCGGAAAACAAACAGCAGCATCTGAAAAGATATAGAATCAATTTTAAATGAATTATTTAGGGCCAACATGAGAGTGTCGGTTGAAAAATCCAAATTTTTAGGACTGAGGTCGAATACCTGGGGTTCTTAGTTTCACAAGGAGGAATAAAAACGTGTCCAGACAAAGTCGACACAATACGAAGTTTCCTGAGCCCACCACTCTAAGGGGACTCAGATCATTCCTAGGTCTAGCGGGTTATTATAGATGTTTTATAAGGGATTTCGCTAGAATATCAAAACCATTGTCGAGCATCATGAGAGGCGAATACGGTCGAGTTACTGCGTCCCAATCAAAAAATCAGAATTGATTTGACGGATGAACAGAAAAAGACCTTCGAAACAATTAAAGAAATTTTAGCGTCAGAGGATGTAACCCTGACGTACCCAGATTTTAACAAACCATTCGATCTAACTACTCGACGCGTCGGCTCATGCTATAGGCGCCGTCCTCTCAGGAGGGCAAACCGATTACCTTGATTTCTCGCACTCTGTCCGGGAGCGAGGAGCATTACGCTACCAATGAAAGGGAATTGTTAGCTATTGTATGGGCATTGAAAGCTCTTAGAAACTACCTGTACGGCGTAACAAAACTTAATGTTTATACTGACCACCAGCCGCTGACCTTTGCGGTTTTGGATGGGAATCCTAATTCGAAAATTAAAAGATGGAAAGCCTTCATAGACGAATGTAACGCAAAGCTAATCTACAAACCAGGAAAGGAAAATGTGGTGGCAGACGCTCTATCTAGGCAACATATAAATGCTTTAGATAACACGAGCATCGAGACAATTCATAGCGAGGAATCATCAACCCATACAATTGAAAGATCGGAAAAACCGGTAAATTGTTTCCGCAACCAGATTATTGTGGAGGTAGGTACAGAACCTCAAAGAAAAACTTTTATAATTTTGGAAAAAGACAAGGCATATCATTTCTTACCGAGAAAAAAGGATTTATTAGAACTTTACAGGAGGCCGTAAACACAACAGCAGTAAACGCAATACACTGCGATCTGCATGCACTTGCACAGTTTCAGCACGAACTGGTCGAAATGTTTCCAACAGTTAAATTCAGACATACGGAGAAATTCGTTAACGACATTACGAATCCGAATGAGCAGCAGGAAATTATCGCTGCTGAACATAACAGAGCGCATCGAGCAGCGCAGGAGAACACAAAACAAATTCTAGAGGATTATTCCTTTCCAAAAATGGAGAAAAAAGTTAAACAATTTGTGGAAAATTGTCAAACTTGCTCGCGGGCGAAGTATGATCGACACTCAAAAAAGCAGCTTATTGCTCAAACGCCCATACCAACATATTGTGGAGAAATTCTTCACATTGACATATTTTCTACCGGGTCCAAGTTCTTCTTGACGTGCATCGACAAGTTTTCAAAATTTGCGATAGTACAGTCGTTGAAATCAAGAACGATAGTAGATGTCAAACCACAGCTCCTTCAGTTACTCAACATGTTTTTCGGTACTCGAATAGTTTATTGCGACAATGAGAAGTCGCTGAATTCACACAGCATCAAAGCTACATTAAAGAATCACTTCAATATCGACATTGCGAATGCTCCACCACTACATAGTACATCAAATGGTCAGGTGGAGCGATTCCATAGCACACTAATGGAAATAGCACGATGCCTTAAACTTGACAAAATCTTGATGATGTTGAGGAAATTGTCCTTTTAGCTACGATTGAGTATAACAGGTCCATTCACACAGTAACGGGGATGAAGCCCTTACCGTATTTCGTTCAATTAGAGATGACAACCAAATACCATGCCGCTTAAGAAACGCACAGGAAAGAGAACTAACAACTCATAATAAGAACAGGCAGGATAGGGAGTTCCCTGTTGGAGAAAAGTACTTGTTAAAAATAACAGGAGACTAGGCAATAAGCTTACGCCTCTTTATACTTAGGAAGAGGTGGAAAAAGACTTGGGTACAACAGTTTTAATAAAAGGGAGAAGGGGTAATAAAGACAACCTTCGTTAAACTTAATCTAGAACCTAGGTGTTTCTAATGATAAACAATTAACAAAAAAGTTTCATATATGTTTTTAGGATTTTCATAACTTTGGCCATCGGCAACGACAGGAAGGTTAATCGACTATACCAATGCAAGGTACATTCCGGTGGTCGGTGAGGACCTTGTAATTTTGGAGAATTCAGGACACATCAAGCATGTTACCAACTTGACACTTTACGAATTACTGAGAGACGAGACAATTAATGCCACAGACCACTTTCCTCAGTCACATATGAGGAAGTTACTAGACGCGGACATAAACCAGATAAGTCGACTGATACAAATGATAAACGCTCACCACAGACAGACGAGAAGCCTGAATGCCCTAGGGACAGTCCTGAAATACATTACTGGAACTCCTGACCATGACGACTTCAATAGATTAATGAACACAGAAGAACAGCTAATTAACTCGCAGGACAGACAGTTTACCATAAACACCCAGGTACAGAAAGAAATCAATAACCTTACCATTACAGTAAATAAAATCCTGAAATTAACAAAAGAAAGAGAAATAAACACCGGTCACCTTTATGACATACTTCTGGCTAGAAACAGAGCAATTATTACAGAATTAAATAACGTTATAACAGCTGTCACTTTCGCCAAAATTGGGGTCTTAAGTCCCATTCTCTTAGACAGTAACGAAATAAATTTCATAACAGGAGACGAGCACTTCACTGACCTTACCGTGGCCGATGTTATGGCAGTGGCTAGAATTAAGATATTACAGTATAATAACATAATTTACTTTTTTTAATAAGATATCCGATTCCTATGTTTAGATGTAAGAAAATTACTATTTTACTGGTAGCTCATGGTCACCAAATCCTGCACCTTGCAGAATCCATCTTAGCCAAGTGTTATAACCATACTGCAGTAGCATAAGAACTGCAGCGACACAACACCAACGTTTTGCTTACCATCTCCGACTACATCATGCGCTCTGCAACTACTGACTCTGCAACACCGCTAATTGCAGTACAACATTTAACAACCTCACACCAATTTCACCGATAAGTGACGGCCTTGTTGTCATCAATGACCAATTGGCTGTCATCGAGGAAAATAATGAGGTCCCTATTACGGTCAACGGAACATACCTCGTGGTCTTCAAAAACAACGTAAAGATTAATGGTACGACTTTTTATAACGAAAATTCTACATTGCCTCTAAAACCTGAAACTCCATGGGCTTCTACAATCAACTTGACGCAGCACACAGAAATATTAAGCGCTTCTTACCTTCACCATGTGAATCTAGAGAATGTTCAAAGGATCAATTACCTGCAGCGATCAATCCATTATGGCCACGTTACAGGTTTCTCAGCCTTTGGTGTCTTATTAATCATGGCATTCACTGTTTACGTCCTTCTCAGGATAAGAAGGACCAAGAGAGAGATTATCATAGCCAAATCCGTTGAAACTGCAATTAAAACCGCTTCTTTGAGGACCGAGGACGTTCCCCATTTAGAAGGGGAGGAGTTATCGCGAGGAAACGACACACCCTAATTCCCGTCGTAATAAGAGCCTACCACTCTGCACATGTCGCTAAGTCAGCACATTTTGCGTGAGAACATTGGCCAGCAACAAAGTAAACAAACACCATGCACGAGGCGCAAGGTCAGCAAAACAGAGGAGCCACAACGCGATGCGGGTTGGTGGCTTGAGCTAAGTTAGGAATAATTTTAAGGGGTGCTTTATACTTGACAACTAAGCCGAGATGACGGCAAATAAAATAATTTTAAAATTGAGCAATACATTTTGAATAATTTATATAAAAATATATGATAAAATATACGAAAATACGTTTAACATTACTATATATAGCTCATACTCATCGAAAAAAAATATTTTATTCATATTTTCCGTATTCAATTTTCGATAAAATTAAAAACCCATCGTGGTAAATAAATCGTGTATTTATTGTATTTACGTTACCTCAAAAACTGTGCTTTCGATAACTCCTCCATCCTTTTATTTATCTGAGGTATGTAAAAAACTGGTACGTTGAGTCCCTACGCGCGGAAGAAGTGAAACTTTTTAGTGATATTCCAAGAAATGCATATCATTTTGTATGAAAGAAAACTAGCGAGAGGGAAAGGATAAAAATATGGTGGAGTGACCAACACTTTCTTAAATTCATATACAACATCATACAGAATTCAATTTGCACCTTCTCTATGCTTTAGGCAGAGAACTTAAAGTAATATTTTAGAAGTTGTTCAATTTATGATTTTTAGCTTTTGCCATCGTCGCGAAAAGACGCTTGTTGAAAAGGGCATGCTCGGGGAGATGTTATGGCGTCTGTTTTTATGAATGAAGCGAGGTCGCTTGTGGAAATTGCGGCTGCGTTTATGAATGAAATCGTTTTTGTTGTAAAATTTACTATATTTAATTAAATATCCAAATTGACTATAAATATTACTATGCATGCCTTCATACAAAATTATACTCATATCATAATTATGTTTACATGCCAATATTGAATTGCTGAGGGCAAAACGCAAAAGCATACATACATACATACTTATGTACATATGTACATATATGCATACATTGCACATACAAGCGATTCCCTGGTTGAAAGCAAAAATTTAAACAAGCAAAACGAAATTCTTTACGTTCGTTCTTTACATTCTTAATCGACTTCGACTACTGAAGATCGATTCCGAAAAATCGATTATTTAACGAGAAAACTCAATTTTCGAGTAGAATCGGAATCGAGTTTACCATCCCTATTGGCAGCCTTCGCGTGCACATATAATAACCCCCGCACAATAACCACCACAAAAAATGATTTTTTTTTCATGTAATTTATATGGAAAACAGAAAATTTAAAATAGGCACCTCTTAATGGTAATATTAAGAGCTCATCTTTTGAGTGACTTTCTTTTTCACATTTTCGAAAGTTTTTAGTTTTTTTTTTCAGTTGAAAAAAAAGGTTGCCTCAGAATGACACACTCTAATGTACACACATTCATAATAACAAGTGTTCCACGCTTCTTTCGCTTCTCCGTTGTCACGGTCAACCAATGGCCGAAACTTGCGTTTTGTCAAAGAGTCAAGTGCTGAACACATTGAGCTCGACAGACTGCAAGCGACATCTGTCAAATATTAAAATACACACGTTCTTAGGGACACAGTTATGTAGTTGTGCAGCTGCATCAATACCTGTGTCCCTAAGAACGTGTTTTTTTTTTTTTTGTTTTTTTTGTTTCCGAAGGGGGAATCTTCTAAAGATACTACCAGGGTGGAACTGGTAGCATGCACGATTCACATTGTCCGCTAGGGTACACCTCTTTCGGGACCACGCCCAGACAGTAATACATAACTATTCTGGACTTGCGGGACATTATGCCTAAGTACTAAACCCTTAACTCCGGCTGCTATAGCTTGTATTCGGACCTGCGGGACCGCCGCTAGGCACTACTTGACAGGACCAAGCTGGGCAATAACTGCCTCTTCACGACCTACCGCTCGGGTTCTTCATGTGGTCTTATGCTTCTACGCTGCCTTTCTTTTGTTCGCAGTTCTAGGAGCGCTATTGCGGCCCACTCTTTCACTTTAGCCCACACCAGCTGTGATCGCAGCATGTGACTCACTATGTTGTCGGGCGTTATGCTTTCATTTGTCAGCTTTTCTATCGTCTCTCTCTCTACTACATACCTGGAGCAGGTGAAAAAGACGTGCTCTGCGTTTTCTGCGGCATTTCCGCAGAAGGAACATTGTATTTCGTCATCGTGGCCAAATTTGTGTAGGTATTCCCTGAAACAGCCATGGCCCGATACGAACTGCGTTAGGTAGAAATCTGTCTAAATGCACAGGCAACTCTCAGGGCACATAATCTGGACGCAGTCTTTGCCATATTTACACTGGTGTTTTGACGCAGGGCTGTCCCCCATATGGGAGCTGCGTACATAAGCATTGACTGGCTAACTTTGGCCAACAGAGCTCTCCTTCTTTGACTTGGGCCTCCAATGTTTGCCATGATCCTCGACAGAGTAGCAGTCACTTTAGCCGCCTTACCACAGGCCTTTTCAATGTGCGCCTTGAAATTGAGCCTCGTATCGATCATAACGCCAAGGTACCTCAAAGAAGTTTGCGTTACAACGTTATACCCATCAATGTTCAATGTGACTGTTTCTAGCCTTTTTCTGCTCGTAATGAGCACTGCCTCTGTTTTTTCTCCTCCGTAAGAACGTGTGTATTCTAATATCTGTCGCGCTCATAGGTTCAGTACTTGTGTGATGATAGAAAATTCAAGCTGTGCCGAGAAAGATAAACGAATGACCGCCAATTGTCACCGCTTCCCTTGCCACTGTACAGCTCGGCCTACAAACCAGCGTAAATATGTATGAAGATGTATGAGCGTGCATACATATCGACGGAGATTTTTGCGAGTCACGGAAAAATATTTTAGACAAATATTGTAAATCGACAACGGCTATGTTGCCACTTTTGTCATTTCTTTCTGTGAAGAAGCATCAGAAAGTTGTTCAATTTATGATTTTTAGCTTTTGCCATCGTCGCGAAAAGACGCTTGTAGGCAAAGGCATGCTCGGGGAGATGTTACGGCGTCTGTTTTTATGAATGAAGCGAGGTTGCTTGTGGAATTTGCGCCTGCGTTTATGAATGAAAATGTTTTTGTTGTAAGATTTACTAAATTTGTTCTTCGCCAATTTGGCTGTCATATTGACTTGTGGTGCTTTTGCTATTTAGATTATTGTTGTTTTTGTAGAACAATGCTTCAATTTTTTGTTGGTGACATATTCACATGTGTACGTATATGTATGTTTGTATGCTTATGCATTATTTGTTCGAAAGTGTATACAAATATACATATGTACATAAAAGTATAAATGAATGGATATGAACATGCAGATCAATCCGCGCACATGTAATATATTGATAAGTGATAAAATCATGATTTGAATTTCTGAATGCGCACATGCGTATACATGCATATGTACATGCAATCATATGGGCAGATAATAAGATTAATATGATAGACGATATATTTATATATTGTTGTGATAGATTCAATTTCTACTACGAAGAAACATAATACAAAAATATTTATTAGTATAGTATATTATGTAAAAATCAAATGAAGTTATTAAATATACAAGTCTAAATTGCATTCACACAAAATTATACTCATATCATAATTATTTTTACATGCCGATGGCAAATGCAAAAGCATACATACATATTTGCATACATTCCGAAAACAAAAATTGAAGTATGGAAATATCACAATGCTGTTGTTGGGAGTATCATAAGGAGCATGCATACATATGTATATTTATGTATCTTCATATTCTTGAGTAAGTTATGTTTTCTGGTACGAAAACATATAAAAAAAAAAATATTTATTTTTTTATTTTTATTTTATTTTATTTGGACAGTATGTCCATCTTTATTCCGAGTAAATTCACAACTGACTTACATCTTAATAGCTAGTTCTTTTATATGCTAAATTTATGCTAACGCACCTGAAAGTTTGCTGGCTAAATTCTGAGAAGAGGTTATTGAATTTACGTACTGATCGGAAATCGCTCAAACAGCTGTGTCAACATTATTGCATTAGTGAATTACGTGCGATCTGTATTGTAACAATTGCACTAGCAAATTACATAGAATCTGAATTGGCACAATTAAATAAAAAGTTTAATATTTTTGATTCTAAGAAAATTAACATTGAGGTGAAAGCTCGTGCCGGATGTTAGCTAAGGGTTATTAACATTGGTGAAATAAAGTGCGCGTGTTTGTAACATTTGTAACACCGCTTGTGTTAACTCTTCCCCTCTTAAATCGATTGTCCTCAATCGGTATTATTACTAGGGTGCTGAATTTTTAATTTGTAGGAATGGACCATTTAGCTCACTTTCATTGGTTTTTAGCGTTTCAGATGTAACATAAAATTTTTGCTTATATTTAAAAATGCAAATAAGAATAATTGCCACAATAATAATAAAAATTGCAAGTGCTATGTCTGTGCTCAAACTAATTACATGAGTGCTTTTATTTTCATTTATTAATGTCTTAATATAATCATCATGTTTTAGTTGCTTTAGGTGCAGATTCTTTAGTTTTAATTCCGTAGTTGTTATATTCGTATTTTCTCTAATTTTTGTGATTAGGTTTGGCAATATAATTTTGTCGTATATTTTTATTTTAACGTTTGAGTACGTTTTGTTTTTAGCAAAGATTTCACAATTTTCAAATTTAAGTAGAAATGTTCCTTTTATTTTGTAATCTACTTTATTACAATTATGAGATAATTCAGAGAAAAAATTTTTAAAAATTAATATACCAGGTAACATTTCGATTATATCAGTGTTTGTTAACGTTTGCATAGCGCAGTATGCTTCTTCAAAGTTCAATATTTTCGATATACATATATCAGAATTTCTTTTTAGGTTTTTCTTAAGATTATTTTTGATATTTATGTCATGCTTGTGCAGTGCTTAATTTTATAGTTTTATTGTTCATATTAGGAATAGGTTCGAAAATTATTCTTGAAAGGATATTAGGAGAATATTGGGGAATTTGGAGGATTATTATAATGTTTTGATCTTGCGTGCCGACTGCTATCTTTATATTTGTGTAGCTGTCAAAGTCAGTTATTATGTCTAGTTCTGTTTTTGTTCACTAGTTATATCTTTAACTTCTACTTGTGTGAACCTGATCCGATATTTACTAAAATGTAAGGGATACAGTTGCTGAATCTTGCTCATTACAGGTTCGTTAGTTTTTATGCAATTTATCACCGACGGGTTGAGATATCTTTTGAGAATCGAAATTAAAGTTTGTTGGGAGTAGTCTAGTTCTGTTACAATATGACGATGGTATGTGGGAAATATTATTTTGAATTGATAACTAGAGACTTCATCTTGCTTCAGAAAAATTTGATTTTTGAAGACATTAATAGGTACTTCGATGCTGTATATTAAATTATGTGACGAGCTCTCGTCCGAGTTTGTTGCTATCGACAAGGTATTGACTTTAGACTCTTTTATTGGTATTCTTGACAATGCATCGGCAACGACATTTTGTTTGCCTGGTTTATAAAACAATTCATAGGAATATTCTTCTAAAGCTGCTTTCCATCTTTTCATTTTTGTATTACTGTTTTTGTTACTCAGCGCATATGTAAGCGGCTGGTGGTCAGTAAAAATTTGTACCTTAGCTGATCCGTATAGATAGTTTCGGAATGTGTTTAGAGCCCATATCATGGCTAACATCTCTTTCTCGTTAGCTGCATAATGCTCTTCAGTTTTATTTAGTGTTCTGGAGATGAACGCTAAAGGTTTCGAATCTTGAGATAGGACGGCTCCAATAGCATAGTTGGAGGCGTCTGTTACTAACTCGAATTTCTTACTGTAATCAGGGTATGCTAGTACAACATCTCTAGAAATAAGTGAATTTTTTATATTGTTAAAGGCTTGAACTGCTTCTTTATTCAAAGTGATTTTCACATGTTGAGATTTATTTTTGGAAATTCTCCCTTCTTCCCCTCTTAAGAGTGATGTCAAGGGTTTAGCTAATTTTGTATAGTCTTTTATAAATTTGCGATAGTATCCAGACATTCCCAGGAAGCTTCGGAGTTCCTTTAGGGTTCCTGGTTGTGGAAATTCGGCAATTGCATCCACTTTTATTGGATTTGTTTTTACACCATCCGGGGTGATAACGAAGCCGAGAAATTCTACTTCTTTTTTAAAAAAATTACATTTGTCTAATTGAACCTTCATATTGGCTTCTTCCAAAGTTTTGAATATTCTTTTTATGTGGTTAAAGTGTTCTTCTTCAGTTTTGCTGAAAATAATAATGTCATCGATATAAACATAACAACATTTTCCAATGTGCTCCCGGAGTATATCATCCAATGCTCGTTGGAAGATAGATGGGACATTTTTTAATCCAAATGGTAACCTTGTAAATTCATATTTACCGTTGTTAATAGAGAACGCGGTTTTTTCGATGTCAGATTTTTTTAGTGGAATTTGGTGAAAACCACTTTTTAAATCAAGAACGGAAAAGAAATTGCTATTTCCGAGCTGAGATATTACTTCTGATATCTCGGGTATAGGATATCTGTCTGCGGTTGTGACAGCATTTAGTTTCCTATAGTCAAATACCATACGGTATTGTTTGTTACCGGCTGAATCTGCCTTTTTTGGTACGATCCATACTGGTGAATTGTATGGTGATCTGGATGGCCTTATGATACCATCGTTTAAAAGTTTTTTTACTTGTGACTCTACCTCGCTCCTGGGGATGCGGGGTAAGGATAGAATCGTGTGTAAACGGAGAGTCAGTCGTCGTTCTGATCTGTCCCACGACCTTTGTTGTGTAAGTAAGTTTTTCGTCTGGTTCCCGAGAACAATTTTGAATTAACACTTACAATCTTTTCCATTTCTTTACTTTGTTTGGAGATAGGTTTTCCATTTTAATATTTATTGTATTTACGCTTAGCGAAAGCTGCCAAGGTAAACAGTGAAACCGTTTCCCTAGCTTCATATAGTTATTATTGGGTTATAGATTATTGCATTAAGTGCTTTGCAATTAGTATCATTTCCTAATATTCCATCAAAGTCTTCAAGGACGGCATTAGGTAAGTCTTATTTTATTTGGGATATTAAAGAGTTGTACGTAAGTATGCTCACTAATTTTTACATCGCCGATTATTGATCTTGCAAAGAATGGGTTTTCATTTTGTATTCTTTTTACAACTAATTCAGGTTTAACATAATTTTTACTTGATCCACTATCTACCAGAAACTTTAAAATATTACCGCTCTCCATTTTCACTTCGAAATAAGGAAGAGAAGAGCTAATCATGCTAAAAAATGGATATCGCTAGGCTCTCCATATTCAATTTTTTCATTTTCTTCTTCCATTGTATCAATGTGGAAGGTTCTCTGATGTTTGTTATGTTGGAAATTATTGGGCGAAGGCGGTCTCTTGCCTTGAAAGTGATTTTGAGGTGATCTATTCATATAATTAATTCGCCTTGAGTGGATACTTTGGTCAATATCCATTGGTTCCCAGGTTTTGGTTGGGAGTTTTGGTGGTCTAGGAGGAGCATTTGTATTTTGGAAATGCATCTGTTGTCTACCCTGCTTGCCCTAATTGCTGTGGTTGTGGCACATGTGCCAATTGAGGGTAAAAATTTTGGCGTTGACCTTGAGATGGATAATTTTTAGGAAAGAATCGATTATTGTGGTACATCTGCTTGGCGTGGTTTGCATGGTTTGTGCGAAAGTTCTGGTTACCTAATCTTAAGCATAGATGAAGGGCTTGTGGTAGGTAACGAGGTTCCTTTATGCATAACAGTCTTGGTAGGTCTCCGTTTAGTCCTCTAATGAAGGTATCTAATGCCTTATCTCTGTAGGACTGGGTCATCATGCGTAGGGATTCATTACCCATTTCAAGGCATCCTAATTTGTCCAAAATTAATGAAAGGTGTTTGTAGACTTGCTCATAAAACTCAGAAATTGTCTTGTTACCCTGTATTAAGGTTGTCATTTGATATTCCAAAGTGGAAAGATCGCGTTTGTCTGCATAATGCATAGTTAAGCACTTAGATATAACTGACCAGTCAAGAGGCGTGTTGTATGATTCTAATGCCAGATCAGCATTGCCTACTATTTTATTTCTGACTACACTAAGTATACCGTAATATTTTGGTGTTCCTTTTTGGTTCTCATAGATATTGAGAATGCGGTCTACACTCTTTTTCCAAGAGTTAAATTCACCTGGACAACCGGAAAATTCTTTTAAATATTTTACTACGTCGGGTATTCTATCTAAATCCCCAAGATTTGTTAGATGCCTTTCTTCAATTGTCTGATCTACTGCGGAAGATAGGCTACTGTTAAGATTTAGTGTTGCTTCAACTACTAGTGGTCCTTGTCGCTTAAGAATGTCTGAAGCTATATTCGATATTAGGGCAGTTAAGTCGTCCATACTTAATTGGTTGTTTTGTGGTGCATTTGGAGCCGCCGGTGCTGCAGATGCAGCCGGTGCAAGGGAAGAGGGACGGATTAGGTTGTTAGGATTAGACATGGTTTTCTTTATCTATCCCTAGGACTCTCTCTTGTAAAAATACTTAAGATACTTAAGCTTACGTTCTTGATGTATTTTCTTTTTTGTAGAGTTGTCTGTATTTTAGTTCCCTGATGGTCTCCTGGAAATCGGCGGTGTCTTCTCCGTATATTTGTCCTTTTGCGTCTTCTTCCGGAATTGCCGTGAACGAGGATATGGGGCTAGTGATGTCTTCCTCTGGATGTTGCTCGTTAGGCAGCATGAATTTCTATCGCGTAGGCTGGTACGTAGTACCTCCTTTTTACCGAGGTTACTAAGGGGCCTTTGTCGAATTAAAAGTCTTTAGAGCCGCGGTTGCTAATGTTTATATTTAGCGAAAAAGCTTTTTTTTCTAAGCTTTTTTTTATACTTTTACACGGCGCGTGATACAGGTGGCTTTACGCTTCTTTGTATCCTTTCTTACACTTTACGTGGTTTTTGGTGTACTTTTGCGCGGCGCGTGATACGGATGGCTTTACGCCCCTTTGTGTCTTACTTTACGTGGTTTTTACGTACAAACAGCTTTACGCTCGTTTGTAATCTGCTCGGGCGCCAGTTATGTTTTCTGGTGCGAAAACATATAAAAAAAAATTATTTATTTTTTTATTTTTATTTTATTTTATTTGGACAGTCTGTCCATCTTTATTCCGAGTCAATTCACAACTGACTTACATCTTAATAGCCAGTTCTTTTATATGCTAAATTTATGCTAACGCACCTGAAAGTTTGCTGGCTAAATTCTGAGAAGAGGTTATTGAATTTACGTACTGATCGGAAATCGCTCAAACAGCTGTGTCAACATTATTGCATTAGTGAATTACGTGCGATCTGTATTGTAACAATTCCACTAGCAAATTACATAGAATCTGAATTGGCACAATTAAATAAAAAGTTTAATATTTTTGATTCTAAGAAAATTAACATTGAGGTGAAAGCTCGTGCCGGATGTTGGCTAAGGGTTATTAACATTGGTGAAATAAAGTGCGCGTGTTTGTAACATTTTTAACACCACTTGTGTTAACTAGTATGTGAGAGAGCTGTATTTGTACACATTTTCGCTGTTAATCATGGAATATCAAGGAACTTATTTTTCTTCAATATTCCTTGATTGCGCATACATGCTATGGTATCATTTGCCGTACATACATATATTATTTCTCTTCATATTCTCTGTTTGAGTATGTGGATAACTGTTAAAAATGTTAACATTTCACATCGTAAATTCTGAGGTTGTGAGGTGAATTCCGCAATCCTATAAAATGTTCGCTGTCGAACCAGCACCTTCTCCTCCACTGAAGCGTTAAACGTTTAACGCAACCTTTTCCGAAGTCGCCTAAGAAGTTTCACTTCAATAATTTTAATTTTATTTCTCTATAATTTTATTTTTTAATTTTTAAATAAAATATTATTTCAAATATTATTTATATTTATTTCGACTATTAAAAGTGAAGATGTGCCAAATGAACTTCATTTCTTCAAAGAAAGTTTATGACCTTCATGAAATATGCATATTCATTATCATTTCCATATACATATACCAATAGAATTTGTTTGGCATTTACATATATTATTTCTTTGTCACATTTGTCTGTATGTTTGCGAAAGCAAATGCGAGCCACATACATACATATGTACATACATTCATAATAACATGTGTCGCACATATACATATATATATTATTTCTTTGGCACATTTGTCTGTATGTTTACGAAAGCAAATGCAAGCCACATACATAAATACATATGTACCGCTTCCGTTGCTGCTCGAGCAGCTTCGCCGACAAGCTAGCGTAAATAAATATGTAAGCGTTAAACGTTTAACGCAACCTTTTCCGAACTCGCATAAGAAGTTTAACTACAATAAAATACAATTAAGTATTATCTATTTACTTATCACTTCACAAACTTTTTTCAATAGTATTGCAATAAATAAATAACTACGAATATCCCCTGTCAACCATGGCCAGAGAACGTACATATATTATAGAGAAGGTCCAACAACGGACAGGCGTGTAAACTGTCAAAAGCTAACAAAATGCGATGAGTGCATTTCACCACAGCTAGCTAAAGCGCTGAACACATAGAGAGCGACAGACTGCAAACTACATCTGTCAAATATTAAAATACACACGTTCTTATGGGCAGTGCTATTTTTACAGCTGCACGACTACACGACTGCAGGCCGACAGTTGTAGTTCTCGCTAACTTCAATATCCTCCTATTTTTGCCAACGACAGTAGGACGACACTATAGTTGACAGTAGAATGGAAGATAGAAAGAGGAGGTAGAGTGGTGATGCCACTTATATGTAAAATGTAAAATTATTCACAGCTCTAACAAACTTGACGTTATTTTACAAATAAAAGCATAAAATAGCTATATTATAGCTCTTTTATATCATTTGTAATAACAATTGATAATTTAAAGCAAAAATATTTACCTATTTACTTATTTTTTGCATAAAAAATTTCACTTTGAACAAAATATTAAAATTTCATTGAAGTGAAAGGAATTAGTATGGTCACAACGAAATTGTGTACATACAAATTGGACAACTGCGTTGTTTTCTGTACATGCCGGCCATTGTGTTGTTGTTGCTTCTCAAAATGTACATGTAGTAAGATGAACAACGACGTTTTCAGTTCACTGTCGTGCTGCTGCAGTCTGTCGCAGTCATTGTGTTTACACTTTAAGAAGGAGAAATCTTAACAGTGGCGCGTGAATAGAGCTGAGCATTTAATGAAAGATATGCTCAGAAACATGCATTGCTATTACAGACGTATGTGCCTTTTGCTTATATTTTTATATGCTCACATGCCATCATGTTAATTGATGTGATTATCATTTTGCGTATTTATATGAATATATGCATAATTTATATCATTCTAATTAAATTATGCTATTTTCAAAACAATATTTGTAGTTAATGTGCAATTAAGAGTTATTTATTAAAATATTTCTTATGTTTGAGAATATATGTATGTAAGGTGGCAACGCTTGTCAATAGAGGACAGCCGGCAGGAAGAGGTGAGGAAGAGAGAACGCAAAGAACCGACAGCGACAGAGTGTGAATTTGGCTTTCAAAGACTGAGGTTCAACGTTTTGTAACTTAATTTCTTTTTGTATTCAAAATTTATGTATTTAAACTCATTTGTAATAATAAATTTTGGTCCTATTTGACCTTACATGGGGGCTCAACCGAAGAGCAATAACGGAGCTCGGAATGTTGCATTCAAATAAAAAGCCGAGTTAATTCAAAGCAGCCAAAAAAACGCAGAAGAACGGAGCAGAAAATTCAAAGAACGAGGCGGTTGCTGTCGAAGTAAGCAGCGAAAACAAAGCAGAGCACAGCAGTGAGAACAGAGCAGCAGTCAACGAAGTTGAGTTATTCGAACAAAAGCAGAGCAACGTAGAGTTTGACGAAGAAGGAGAGAAGAAAAACGAAGAAGCAAGAAACATGGCAGGTGGTAACGACGTTGGAGAATTATACAAATTATTTGTGGAAACATTGAAGCAGAGTGACACAAGCAAAAATAATGTGTCAATCGAGGCGCTCGCGAAAACTATACGGTGTTTTGATGGGGAATCTACTCCAATTAGACAGTGGATTGCTTATTTCGACGCATTGTTTTTAGAAACTGTTACAGTATCCAGCTATGAGTCATTGGGTATTGCATTACTGGAGGAGTTCGAGAAAACACCAAGCAGCGCGGAGGTACATAAACAGCTAAGGCAACGACGAAAACTTGCATCAGAGAAATTTCATGAGTACGTTCTTCAGATGCGTAAAATAGCAGCGGTAGGTAATGTAAAAGAGGAATCAGTGATTTCGTACATAGCTGATGGTGTCGAAGTGCGAAATGATCTAAAATATCCCTTATATAGCGCACGAAGTTATAAAGAATTAATCAAAGCATATGAATTGATCGAGTCGTTGGTTAAGCCTAACGAAGCAAGTAAACGTCGATATGCAGCAGGTGGTCGTGAGCAAATTGAAACAGATAAGAGTGGCAGCAACGTACAGCGTAAGAATCAGCATTGTTTTAATTGTGGTTCAACACAACACAAAAGGGTCGATTGCAAACAAGACACAAAGTGTTTTAAATGTAATGGCACGGGTCATATGGCTAAACAGTTTCCCGAGTGTAGGCGTAACATCAACATTGTATTTAACAAAGAGCGAATGAAGCAGTTGACAGTTAATAACGAAAACTTGTGCTGTTTGGTAGACACTGGTGCAGACGTGTTGTTAATACGTAGGGGTGCGTATGAGCAAAGATTTAGCACATGTAAATTGCAGAAAAGTTTCGCTACACTATATGGTTTAGGCAACGTCATCGCAGATGTGGTGGGTGAATTTGTAGCGCAAGTCATAGTCGACGGGTTATGTACGCAGCACACCTTTTTAGTAATAACAGATAGTAAAATCAATGTAGACGTAATCATTGGGTACGATTTTTTAAAAAAAATTGTTGTAACAATGGACGGCAATGGGTATTGCTTTCGTCAGATTGAAGATAACACAAGTGCTTGTAATGTTTATTTTGTGAGTAGCAACAATGAAGTAGATGTCAAACCTAAATTCAAGAAGGTTGTCGAACAGTTAATTGAAAACTATAAGCCGAGTTTTATTTAGTTGAACTGTTCAATTAAGTTGAATATTGTTCCAAAAAATAATGATATCGTCTTTCGTGAGTCTCCTACTCGTTTGTCAATAGCGGAAAGAAAATTTGTAAAGGAACAAGTAGATGAATGGTTGCAGAAAGGCATTATACGTGAGTCGTGCTCAGAGGTCGCTAGCAAGGTGGTATTGGCGAAGAAAAAGGATGGTCGCTACAGATTATGCGTAGACTTTCGTAAACTAAATACAATGGTGTTAAAAGATAGGTTTCCGGTACCAATTGTTGAAGAAGTACTTGAAAAAATGCAAGCCGCAAAATATTTTACCGTCATGGACCTTTCAAATGGTTTCTTCCACGTCGAAGTCGAAGAACGTTGTCGAAAATATACAGCGTTTGTAACGAAAAAAGGACTCTATGAATTTAACAGAGCTCCATTTGGTTTTTGCAACTCTCCCGCCGTTTTTGTACGCTATGTTAACTATATTTTCCAAAAATTAATAAACGAAGGTATAATGGAAATGTATGTATGTAGATGACATCGTAATTTTTGGGTGTACAGAAGAACAATGTTTAAGCAATATGCAACGGGTTTTACAACAAGCGCAGCAGTATGGGCTAGAAATTAAGTGGGCAAAGTGCTAATTTCTAAAAAATCGAATTCTTTTTCTTGGACACGAGGTTGAAGACGGGCGTGTCTGGCCTGGGCAAGGTAAAGTTAAAGCAGTCAAAAACTTTCCGATACCAAAAAACGTACGAGACGTACAGGCGTTCCTGGGTTTAACCGGATATTTTCGAAAATTTATACGAGACTACGCTAAACATGCCAGACCATTAACAGAAGTGCTTAAAAGAGATTCTCACTCACGTCAGAACCAGTTTTACAAATATACAAGCAGAATGCTAATACGCAGTTACATGTCGATGCATCGAAACATGGCTTTGGTGCAACACTTTTGCAGCAGCATGACGGAAAGTGGCATCCTGTTTTCTATTGGAGTAAAAAGACTTCCCCACAAGGGGAAAAATTACACAGCTATTTCCTTGAAACTAAAGCAGCTTATTTAGCATCCAAGAAGTTGCGTCACTACCTGATGGGCACAGAATTCACCTTGGTGACAGATTGTGCGGCTTTCAAGCAGACAAATGGAAAAAAAGATATGCCACGTGAAGTGGTGCAATGGCTGATGTATCTTCAGGACTTTTCATTTAATATAGAACATCGCGCCGGAAGCAGGATGAAACACGTGGACAGCTTAAGTCGATTTCCCGTGATGACAGTAACGTCAGAGGTTCAAGCTCAGATCTTAAGGGCCCAGACGAAAGATGAACATTTGGCAGCTGTGGCAGAGATCCTAAAAACAAAGCAGTACGGCGATTATAAAATAAAAAACAAGTTCATCTACAAGCAAGTTGACGGGCAAGATTTATTGGTAGTTCCGAAGAATATGGGGAGCGAAATAATAAAGGAGACGCACAGATTTGGGCATATGGGGTGTAAAAAAACCATACATGCTATACGGCAGAACTATTTTATCCCACATCTCGAAAAGAAAGTTCAGCAGACTATCAAAAACTGTATAGAATGCATAACGCATAACCAGAAGCTTTTCTACATTGCATCGACAAAGGTGATATTCCACTATCTACGCTTCATATTGACCATTTGGGTACATTGGATGCGACATCAAAGAGCTACAAATATATTTTTGCTGTCGTGGATGGTTTTTCCAAATATACTTGGATATATCCTACTAAAACTACAGAAACACAAGAAGTTGTAAGACACCTTGAGTCATGGGTGACAATTTTCGGCAGTCCGCAGCGTATAATAAGCGATAAGGGTACAGCTTATACTTCCAAAATGTTTAAAGAATTTTGTAGCAAATATAAAATCGAGCATGTCAACCGAGTTATTCTTTCCGTTTTAGTAAAGATGTCAGCAACAGAACCGGACAAGTGGTATAAGTACACGTCACAAGTACAGCGGGCCATTAATTCTCACATTCACGATTCGACAAAATTTACACCATTTGAAATTGTATTCGGTGTGAAGATGCGCAACGAAACAGATAGCGAGTTGCTAAAGATACTGCAAGAAGAGGTACTAGAAGGTATGCAAGATGAACGCATCAAGATTCGACAAGAGGCCCGAAAGCAAATTTTAAAAGCACAAAACGCATACAAATCAAATTACGACAGTAAGAGAAAAGGCGAACATGGGTATCAGATAGCTGATTTAGTAGCAATTAAGGTCACTCAGTTTATAACAGGCAAAAAACTAGCCAGTAAGTATATTGGTCCATACGAGGTGGTTAAGATCAAAGGGCATGGCAGATATTGTGTTAGAAAGGTTGCTGATTTTCAAGGACCACACCAAACGTCAACTAGTGCAGATCATATGAAACTGTGGCGTTACGTCGAAAATGGTGGAGATGACTTTCATGAGGAGTCATCTGAGACAGATGACGATCAGGATGACCGAATGTAAGGTGGCAACGCTTGTCAATAGAGGACAGCCGGGCAGGAAGAGGTGAGGAAGAGAGAACGCAAAGAACCGACAGCGACAGAGTGTGAATTTGGCTTTCAAAGACTGAGGTTAAACGTTTTATAACTTAATTTCTTTTTGTATTCAACATTTATGTATTTAAACTCATTTGTAATAATAAACTTTGGTCCTATTTGACCTTACATGTGTGTATTATAATTTCATATGTATATGAATATGTTTGTAAATATAATGTATGTACATATATGTATATGAGATACTATCATAATATCATAAAAACTTAATATACATATTACAATAATATGTCGTTTAATTTTCATACGCATCTACATATCAGCGCATAATTACATATGCACATATGTATGTATGTAAGTACAATTCAAATTCAAATCATAATATCATTTATCAGTAAAAAGTGTGCGCGCACTGCTCTATATGTATGTTAGGGTGTCCGTTATTTACCAAATTGATTATTTTTGACGAGACGCCCCCTAAACTTTTAGTTTTCCATCTAAATAAAATATCAGACCATAAAAAGCCCTTAATTTTCATAATAAACCTTGCCCCAAACACGATACATTTCCCATTGAAATTACATGGGATTTTGTCACTTTTTACGAATTTTTTTTTTCTCTGGAACTTTCTCGTTTGTGGGAATAAAAAAGTTATATTCTTGTACAGAATTGAATGCTCTACAAAAAAAGTCTGAACAATTTTTCGATATAGCGTTGAATATTTTCGATAATAATGGACAATACGGAACCACCCAACGATTATCAACTTCAACTTCCTGGTTATGCATTCTAATGGTTGCCGTTTTGCCATTATCATTAGGTGATCTACGTCGATACAACGGATATACGTCATTGCCCGTTATTGTGTCTGAAGTAAATTGCCTTGGGTATCGTTTCGAACACTTTTCATCAATCATACATTGTGAATTCATATTTAGTTCACCACACGGTCCATGTATCATGTTTTTAACGACAACTAGAAATAACTCAGGATCAGCAGTGTGATTAGGAATTTTAGCTGATATAAGGTTATCGATTTGATCCGGAGTTACTTTATGTACCAGCCAAATTAGTATATGTGCGTGCGGCAATCCCCTTTTCTGCCATTCAATGGAGTACATATGGCAACGCACCTCCCCAAATACATATAATTTCGCAATTAAATCCATAATTGCTTTACATTTTTGCCGAAAAACACGCGCAGTAATGTCATGACGATCGGTTGTCGACTGTCCTGCAAATAAATTGTTTTTGATGTCATCCCACTGCGGATTACATGTAAATCTAATGATCAGATCCGGTCGATCGTATTTTTTTACATAACACATTGCGTCTTGTGCATATTCGTTCATATTCCGTGGGCTACCAATATACGAAGATGGCAATACAGTTAAACGTCCGATGTCATTAATATTAGCATCATTTGCTATCGCGTCTTGCAAATGAATATATTGTTCAGATCTTAATTTTGCTTGGTTGAAACGAATTAAATTAAGACGTTCTGTTTCTATTTTGACGTACATATCAACGATGTACTGATGATATAGTTTACGACATCTCAAGATATAATTTTGTTCTTGTGGACGAACCATCAATCGATAAGAATAAAAATTCATGCCATTGGGTATTGTAATGTGTCGTAACTACGATGAAGTTCCGAAACACGTTGCAATTGGTCATTTCTACGATGAAGTATAATATCACACCATTGAAACTGATCACCACGAATTACAATTGCAACCTCATCAATTGTCGGTGCATTGAATCAAATTTCATGCTCTCCAAAAGGTGTTCTATCAGCCCTTATTACGATTTTGTGATGATCAGAGGGCATACGATCGAGAGCAATTTTGAACAATTGAACTAATGCGTTATGCTGATGAAAAAACCTTTGTAGCTCACAAATAATTTCTCGTCTTGTATTCAAAGCAATTGCACAACGTTGATCCAATTCACGATTTTCATCACCAATAAAATAAATTTGCAAAAATTGATAATCAGCGACGGGGTATGGCAATAACGAACCAGCTTGATGATAAATTTGGCTCTGAATCAGCAACATGTATGCAATTTTAGGTATATGTTGCATAATAATTTTTAAAACTATAGAATGCTTTTATGATTCAGATTGATTGGGACAATCCTGTTTGAGTGTTTACCTTAAACGTCGGCATAAAATTATCTCTAATAGTGTTAGTAGCACCAAAAGAAGTCATTTGAAATGCCGAATTATATTGTTGAATATGTCTCAAAAAGTGCTTCAAATTTTCAGAAGTCCCAAAAATTAATGAAGACAATGGTTCGGGTGGAGTTTCTAATGGTGGCAATCTCACTTTGCCATTAGCACAATACATGCCGGGCGTTTCACCTAGAAATTTAGCCGCATCACAATGTGGACATATTGCGTCCATTATTCCAATATATCCGTACATACTGTAATTAATCTGACTGTTGTAATTAAAAGCAGCACGCATAATTTCAGGTACAACAGATCTATTTCGTGCATTACGTTCACGCTGCGATGCATTAGCTTGTGCTCGTTCATCTGGAGTCTGTGATCGCCTTTGTAATGCCGTAACATTTGCATGACGCGTTCGCCGACCTATATTTCCTCGTGTGGGTCGTGGCATTTTTCTTTCAATTAAAAAAGAATAAATTAAATTTAAAAAAATGCCTACATTAATAGTGGTACACCATATGTTTTTTCAAATAAGGAAACACATACATTCGTGTAATTCACTTCAACAGTTCAAAACTTACCTCGGAAAAACTTTTGCTCGGAAATTCGCTTTGCGCTATATTTATCTTTTTCACAAATTCACACAAACTTCAATAATTATTAAAAAAAAATATAATAACTAATAATTTTGCACCGCTGTAATTTCGGACACTACTGAACGTATGGGGTCAAAGAAAACGCTCCAGCGATGTTTACACTCCAATGACATATATTCTCCTAATTTGAATTTTCTTAATGCTAAGAGTCAAAGCTCTATATACCTACAAAAAACAAAATATTCATGTATTTCTCTACGCAAAATAAATGCACCGTAATATAGTTCGATGTCTTTTCAAAGCCTACTTTGTTTGCCGATCTGCCTGCTACATACATACCGACATGTTGATATAAATATAATGCAATTAAGTTTGTAGGTGGGAATGATAAGTATGCTAGTTAAGACGAAAGTTCATAAATTTTGAGAGCGAAAGAGCGTAGCTAAGTAGGTAACAAATCGTTTAGCAAATGATTAAACTATTATTGATGTATGTATGTTAATCTGAAAACGTATAATCCGCTGGCTAAGTGGTATGAATCTGACCAAAAAAATGGGTTTTTGGTTTGTTTTTAAAAATAATTTCACTATACATTGAGCGCTTTTCAGCTTTCCAAGTCTTCTTCTTCTTAATTGGCGTAGACACCGCTTACGCGATTATAGCCGAGTTAACAACAGCGCGCCAGTCGTTTCTTCTTTTCGCTGCGTGGCGCCAATTGGATATTCCAAGCGAAGCCAGGTCCTTCTCCACTTGGTCCTTCCAACGGAGTGGAGGTCTTCCTCTTCCTCTGCTTCCCCCGGCGGGTACTGCGTCGAATACTTTCAGAGCTGGAGTGTTTTCATCCATCCCGACAACATGACCTAGCCAGCGTAGCCGCTGTCTTTTCATTCGCTGAACTATGTCTATGTCGTCATATATCTCGTACAGCTCATCGTTCCATCGGATGCGATATTCGCCGTGGCCAATGCGCAAAGGACCATAAATCTTTCTTAGAATTTTTCTCTCGAAAACTCGTAACGTCGACTCATCGGTTGCTGTCATCGCCCAAGCCTCTGCACCATATAGCAGGACGGGAATTAAGAGCGACTTATAGAGTTTAGCTTTTGTTCGTCGAGAGAGGACTTTACTTTTCAATTGCCTTCTCAGTCCGAAGTAGCACCTGTTGGCAAGAGTAATCCTGCGTTGGATTTCCAGGCTGACATTATTAGAGGTGTTAATGCTGGTTCCTAAATAGACGAAATTATCTACAACTTCAAAGTTATGACTGTCAACAGTGACGTGAGAGCCAAGTTGCGAGTGCGACGACTGTTTGTTCGATGACAGGAGATATTTCGTTTTGCTCTCGTTCACTACCAGACCCATTTTCTGTGCTTCCTTGTCCAGCCTAGAGAAAGCAGAACTAACGGCGCGGGTGTTGAGGCCGATGATATCAATATCGTCGGCATACGCCAGCAGCTGTACACTCTTATAGAAGATGGTACCTTCTCTGTTTAGTTCTGCAGCTCGAACTATTTTTTCCAGGAGCAGGTTGAAGAAGTCGCACAATACACTCGATAGAACGTTATATGCGATGTTGAGGAGGCTAATCCCATGGTAGTTGGTGCAGATTGTGGGGTCTCCTTTTTTATGGATTGGGCATAGCACACTTAAATTCCAATCGTTCGGCATGCTTTCGTCCGACCATATTTTACAAAGAAGATGATGCATGCTCCCTATCAGTTCTTCGCCGCCGTGTTTGAATAGCTCGGCCGGCAATCCATCGGCCCCTGCCGCTTTGTTGTTCTTGAGGCGGGCAATTGCTATTCGAACTTCTTCATGGTCGGGTAATGGAACGTCTGCTCCATCGTCATCGATTGGGGAATCGGGTTCTCCTTCTCCTGGTGTTGTGCGTTCACTGCCATTCAGCAGGCTGGAGAAGTGTTCCCTCCATAATTTAACTATGCTCTGGGCATCAGTGACTAGATCACCTTTGGGGGTTCTACAAGAGTATGCTCCGGTCGTGAAACCTTCTGTTAGGCGCAACATTTTTTCGTAGAATTTTCGAGCCTTACCCCGGTCGACCAGCTTATCAAGCACTTCCTACTCACGCATTTCGGCCTCTTTCATCTTCTGTCTGCAAATGCGTCTCGCTTCCCTCTTCAACTCTCGGTATCTATCCCATCCCGCACGTGTAGTGGTCGATCGTAACGTTGCGAGGTAGGCAGTCTGTTTTCTCTCCGCCGCGACACAGTACTCCTTGTCGTACCAGCTGTTCTTTTGGATTTTTCGAAAACCAATGGTTTCGGTTGCAGCTGTACGTAAGGAGTTTGAAATGCCGTCCAACAGCTCCCGAGTTGTTGACGAGTGCTCTCAAAGAGCAGGAGTGCAAGCCGAGTATAAAATCATTCTGCTGTCGGTTGTGATTGCAATTTTTCGACGTCGAACCTTCCTTGTGTTTGTTGACATGCGGTTTTTGCTTCACAGAGGCGGGTGGGAATCTTGGCTGCAACAAGATAGTGATCCGAGTCGATGTTAGGACCTCGGAGCGCACGCACATCTAAAACACTGGAGACGTGTCTTCCATCTATCACAACATGATCGATCTGGTTGGTAGTTTTTCGATCCGGAGACAGCCAGGAGGCTTGATGAATTTTTTTGTGCTGGAATCTAGTACTACAGATAACCATATTTCGGGCCCCGGCGAAGTCAATTAGCCTCAACCCATTTGGTGCTGTGTCGTCGTGGAGGCTGAATTTACCGACCGTAGTGCCAAATATACCTTCTTTGCCCACCCTGGCGTTAAAGTCGCCAAGCACGATTTTGACATCGTGGCGGGGGCAGCTCTCATAAGCGCGCTCCAACCGCTCATAGAAGGCATCTTTGGTCACATCGTCCTTCTCATCCGTCGGGGCGTGGGCGCAAATCAGCGATATGTTGAAGAACCTCGCTTTGATGCGGATTGTGGCTAGACGTTCATTCACCGGAGTGAATGATAGTACTCGGCGACGGAGTCACCACGAATCCAACACCAAACTTGCGCTCCTTTATATGGCCACTGTAGTAAATGTCACAAGGACCTACTCGTCTCTGTCCTTGTCCCGTCCATCGCATTTCTTGGACGGCGGTGATGTCAGCCTTTATTTTGGCGAGGACATCAACCAGCTGGGCAGCGGCACCTTCCCAATTAAGGGTTCGGACATTCCAGGTGCATGCCCTCAAATCGTAGTCCTTATTCCGTTTGCCATGGTCGTCATCAAAAGGGGGGTCTCTCATCCGAGGCTGTGTTTTCTTTTTCATTGGTATTGTTTTTTACGTGGCGGGTCCCAAGCCCAGCGCACAACCCTATGTAGGGAATGTTTCGCCTTCTCACATTAGCTCACCTTCTAACGGATGTTCTTAGGCTACCCAGAGGATACTTGGTCAAAGACCGGAAGTAGTGAGCTGCTTGAGCCATGTGCAAAAGAATCGTTTCTGGCCACTCCCAAGTGAATGGCGATCAGAGAACTTTCCTCACTTGCGTGAACTTCTGCACATGACTCCATCCTCCATCCAGCTTTCCAAGTATGTACGAGTTAAATAAAAAAAAAAATGTAACATATGTGTGGTGAAATTTTTGAAACATTTTGGCCGATATCTCGAAACCCTAGTCACGGAGCGGCATCAAAAATACTCTATACTATAGAAATCATCAACAGCTTCCATTTGCTACCCATTTTGTACAAACACATCCTAGGGTTACCCGGGTCCACGTTTTGGCCTATTTCTCGAGACCCTGGTATCCGATACTTAAAATTTCAAAACACAAACCATCTACTAAATAGCCCAAAAAAGGCCTAAAAATTTGTTTTGGATAGGTGAGCCCGTTCTTGAGTTATAAAGTCACAACGAAAAATGGCATTCATTTTTATATATATAGATGATCTGTTGGCTTTTTTCCATTTACGCATGCCACGTTGTATATGAATAAGGGTTGATTTCGCACTTGCCCATATGCGATGTCTGTGTGTATCTACATATATAAGTTTAAACATATCAAAGTCAAGGTTATTGTTTTTAGAATATACTTATAAGCAAATTTTATTGATTTATTATTATTTAAAATTAACAATTTAAAGATTTTGTATAAAATGTATAAGCAAGTTTAAAGTGTTAAAAAAATTATAATGCAGAATTACGAAATTGTCCATTTGAAATGGAAATTTCTCACACGACTTAATATATAAAAAAGTCATTGAATTTCACTTGCTTTTTTAAAAACAAATGTTGCACTTAAACAAGATGGAAACAACATTTGTGTTTAAAAAAGCTAAGCTCAGTTGCAAAGCTAAAAAGGAAAAAAATAAGAAGAAGAAAAAAGTACCTGAAAATACAACAAGATAAACCTGAAAATAGAGGAAAAAGCTGAAAATAAAAAAAACCTGTAAATAAAATAAAATGCTAAATATTAAAAAAAAGTAAATACGTATTTTCAATGAATTCATTACTCACCCAAAAGTAAGATGTTCTTAAATCAAACGGTCTTGACTTGCAACTTACTTTAGTTTTTTTAGTTTAGCATCGCGCTTCCAATGTCGTTCATTATTAATTTCTTCTTTTACTAACCATTTCGAGATTTTGAATAAAAGTACCATTACCAAGTATTCTAACAACTTAATTTTATGAGTAAAACAATCATCGGTTGGGTCAAACCACTCAGGAAAAAATTTTCCGTTTTTTCTTTAATTGCGGACAACATCAGACATCGAACATTTGAACTGTGAGCATATTTGTTGAAAAGGTTGACGTACCACATCATCTGCAGCCGTCACACTTCGAAGACCCTATCACTTGGATTGACTAGCCTTAAATCCGCGTCATCCTTATAGTTTTTCGCTTTGATTAGGGCCTCCGAATAAAGCGATAAATCACTTTGTGTCTTCGTCATTGCCTTAGCGCATTTTTCGCAATGGATTTTATACAAAATTTTTTTGGTAAATACCATAGCCAGTGTAATACCGCTTGATATGGACGTCAGCTGTGTCGTCCTCTTCAACAAAGTTTTCGTTTGGAATAGTAAACGATTCCAGGTCGAGTTGCTCAGATTCGTGTTCAACTCCCTGTACTTCTAGATGACGATCTTCGGGGCCCAAGTTCCAATCTAAATTTATCATCCTCACAATTAGCCCCCTTATTTTGAAACTTTTGCCCCAAAATTTTCATCGAAATTAAACGACCTACTATATATTGTATCTCATTGGCAGACGGATGGGTATTGATACCCTGGCTAGCCCGGACTCTATAAAAAAAATTTTCCAACGCATCTTGATTCATTTTCCCAAGGAATATAAAACTTAATTCCTTTTGATCCCTAAATAATTCTTGGCTCAACTGAATCATTCCAACAATTGTGGAACAGAACCCACCTATACACCTACTTTGAGCAATGCTCGGAAGTTTGATTGATTTGAAATAATTAATGTATTCATAGAGGCGTTGGACCTTCCCGGAGTCGTTCTTTAATAACGGATATTTTAAGGGATTTTTTGAAACAAAATTTTTGCAGTCTAGATCATCGAACAGATCATTCATTTTTTTAACAAATAACTGCGTAGGCTTTGCACATTTTAATATATATTCGTCGGAGCCGAATAAATTTTGGCTATCGGCCATTTCTATGCCAGCCGCAACCGAATTGCTCAGAACTTGGGTTGCACGTTTTACGGACATTTTTTCAAAAACGCTAGGATATACGTGGGCCTCTGTGAGTTTTGGACATATCTTGAAACATGTATTGTCCTGATCTATGGAGTAAAGTTTTTTTATAACTTTAAAGCTGGCTATTCCATCTGGAGTTGAAATATCATATTTCATAAATGTGTTTCGGACGGACTTAAAAAGATGGCAATAGTCATATAAACAATATATCTTGGAACCTTCGTGCAAATAAAAGGGTTTTTCTTCAGAAATATTTAAATAATTCATAACTGAAATATTAGTGGGCCCTTGATCACAGACTAAAGCTTTTACGTTTAGACCAATCGACTTTAGTGCTGTGATGTTCTTATTCAAAATTTCATGTAATTTGAATGTAGGAAGTCCACTTTTGGAAATATAATATGAAAACACATATTTTCAATTGGGACTCAACCCTTTTATCATGAAAAAACAACACTTCCTACATAATTTCATTTCACGATGGCCTTCCCCATAATCCACAAACCCGTCAATAACATCCCTAACTCTATTGTATGTTAGACCGGTCTTAATTGATATTTCATCAAATAATAGAACGCAATTTCGTTCTAAAACGGACATTTCTTTTGTATTTTTTTTTTAAATAAATTGGCATCAGGGCAAATAAATTGCCCAGGGACAACATACTTTATGGGGCGCCATCGCAAAAGAGAGCTCTTGCTTGGTAAAGCGAAACCTAAATCGTCACCCATAAAATTATAGGATTTATTGGACATGTAATTAATGTTTTGTGCCAATGCCCTCTCATCGTCACTGAAAATAGTGCGCTTCGCGACGATCATCCTAGCGAATGTTACAGCATCTTTGCTTGAATTTACATCCGCAGCTATTGCACATTTACTAAGGTCTTGATACCTTTTTTCCAAATCTTTAATAATATCCTTCAACTCCAACTGATCTTCTCATTCAATTTAAGCGCATTACTTTGATAGTAACGTGCCGATCGAGCAAATCGTTCACGACTATCTAATGCATAGCCTACGTCGTCATTTTGGGGTTCTAATTCTAATCTCCTTTGTTCTAAAATTGAATATGTTTCGAATTCCTTCAAAGTTATGTCGTACAGCTACCTCAGGACAACCATAAGTTTTAGAAACGGGCGGGCACACCCAAATTGAGTAAGCACTAGATAAGCTACGACTTAGTGCTGAACCTAATCTGAAACAGGGAAAAGCCCCTGGCAAAAGTTTGAATTTGGCAACGTACTGCGAATCGAAATGGTTTCGACAAATAAAAAAACTATCGGAAGGCGACACAACTAAGTTGCAAGCCTTTGCCCAACTTTCTCGAACATCTTTCTCTTTAGGAAATTTGTAGAGCGTTTTCTGCCTGTTAACGCAATTCGAAATGCAGCATCTTCGAACCGGCGACTCAATTGTCCACAAATGCTAAGGGGGTTCGTCGTATCCTATTTATGTACAGAAAAAATTTTTAAAGAAATTCCAATATGTACGTATGTATATATAAAGTTAATTAAAATTTAAATATAATTTTAAATCAAATTCAACCCACTGTTTCCAGTTTGATAAATTTTAAACAATTTTATAATATATCTGTCGAAAATTCTTTTTAATTAGAAAAATTAGAATTTAAATTAAATTAATTAAATTTTAATTAGAAAAATATTAAATATCTATGTTCAAATGATATTGAACATACTATACATGCAGGCGCGGATCAACGGGGTAAAGTTAAAGTAATACATTATTTCCATCATAAGTGACACTCCGCGAAGAAAAAGACTTTGAGTTACAAACACAAAATTATATAGACACTTTTCATGTAAATGAGCGATATGTACAAGTACTTATATGTATGTATGTATCTACAAAATAAAACTCATGCACATTTTAGATTTAAAAAAACATCACTTACCAAGGTTTAGGGTGGGCACAGCCTGTGCCTTCAACTTTTTCACACACACAGCACTTTGTTCGAAGTGCTTAATGCAAACAAATGCATTGTGGGTGGGTAAATCCTGCGATGGTGGGATGCGTAAATTTTCCACCCACTTCAGGAGCTCCTCCTCTCTTTTAGGGAATGAGAAGAATCTTCCGGAAGATTCTGTCTCACACTCGCGAACGCGACACTTCCTAACTCTAGCCATTTTTTAATTAAAATTATTTAAAATTTATTTAAAACACTTTAAAGACGAATTGGCAACCGAGCTAAACTTTTCGCGACGAAATTCTATCAGAACTAAAATTCCGTTGACGATTTCTTTTTCAACTTTCATTTGTGGCGCAATTTCCCCACCCAAATATATTAGGATTAGAAGAAATCCAACTACTTGCGTAGACATACATACATAGAATACAAGAACTTTTCCACCAACCAGAAAACACCTGCATATAAATATATATGTTTATATTAGCTTTAACGTACATTGGCCCTTTTTTATATACATATGTTAACATATTTTTTCCCATTGGCTCTAACAACTACTCAGTTCTGTTATTGTCGTGCCCCTGATGTTAAGTGGTGAAATGCGCTAATAATTTTCTGTGGTGAAATGCACTCATCCAAAACAGTAAATATCCCAAAATTGAAATATCCCTAAGTTCTCGACATCGTGAACCTTCTCTATAATATACGTTCTCTGCCATGGCTACCCGTTTGTGACAAATATTCCAATACAACTACACATTTTTTCTCTATACACTAACACAAACGCACATTTTCGGGTTATTTTTTGTTTACCTAAATGCGATGACAAAAAGTTTCTTTCATCTCTTGATTTATTTGAATGAGTGCGAAGGAGAAAACATAATTGTCAATAGTGACAATAGAAAATCTCAAAAAGGGTAATAAAAAAACGATTGAAAGATGCATGTCGTTCGTGATCGTACCATCGTAAAGGAGGCTCGTACAACAAGAAGTAGTAAATGAATTTTATGTGATTTTTTAACAATATTTTGAAAATAATTACTCCATTTATTTTTATAGCATTGGAAATCAGAACTGAATTGGAAGTAGCAGCAGCAGCTATATCATCAGAAGCGGCAAATATCAATTGTTAAGTAAGTATGTGAAGAAAGTGTGTGTACTTTGAAATTGGACTGCGCAGTCCAATAAAATACGCAAAAATAAATACATACATATCTACATATGTATTTTATGCGTTTAAGGCGGCCTGCACAATCCAATATATAATAATATATGAAAAAAAATGTTTGTTTTATATTTTAAATAATCGGATAATATTATTCTTTTATTTCAGATTTGATTTGATTTATTATTATGATGTTTATTTAATAAATCTTTCTTTTCAGATTTTATCACTATTTTTATTTAATTAATCTTTTCTTTCAGAGTAAATTCTATTTGTATTTAATATATTTTATTCTTTCAGATAATATTAATCCTTTTTTTCAGATATTATTATCATTTTATACAATTAATCTTTCTTCAATATAATTATTATTTATTTTCAGGTATTTGTCTTTTATAATATTTTTCCATTCTTTTATTTTCAGGTTTTAATAATTCGTTTCTTTAATTAATCTTTTCAGTCATCGACTGATACCCAACGCGTACGGTTGTGCTTAAGGTGATTTCAGTGTTTCGCAGTTTTTTTTGAGTAATTTTCTCTCCTGTGTTGTCAGCAAAGTTCTTCCATTGGTAAGCCACGTGTGCTTCTACTAATTGTGTATATTTCATAAGCAATAATGCCCCTTGAGGGACCCCCTCTCGGGCAAAACAAGTTCGCCCTGTTATCAAGCCCAAAAGCAAAAACAAAAAAAGCCTCAATCTATAACTAAATACTTGTTTCCCGCTTTACCATTAATTAAGAATGAAAACCCAAGATTTTTAGTGGCAAGTGCATCAAACTCGATAAAACCTTTAAACAAGTACTCTTGCTTTGCTGTGCATAAAGCTTTAAAAGCTATTAGTTCAGAAATCATCAATATATCCGAACTAAAAGACGAAAATTTATTAATTTTGTTAAAAACGATAATATCGCAAACAAGTTTTGTATAACAACCACTTTACATGGGATATGTAATGTAAAAATTGAGCTGCATAACAACCTGAATTACTCCAAAGGCACAATCTACGCACCATGTCTTAATGATATTTCAGAAAATAAAATTATTGAAAACCTGAAAGCCCAGGGTGTTGTGTCAGTTTACAAATTTCCAAAATATGTTGATGGCAAACAAGTACCTAGCGGAGTAGTTTTACTCACTTTTGATATATTATATATCGATTGCCTGAGAAATTGGAAGTATCATGGTATACAACTAAAGTACGCCCACACTACCCAAATCCCATGAATTGCCAATTGTTCGGCCACACAGCAAAGCGATGTAATAAAACATCCACCTGCGACTCATGCGCACTCCCTCCTAACTCTCCAGAAGTATGCTCTCTCACTTTGTGCGCAAACTTCTCTGGCAGCCACCCCGCTTCCAGTAAATCTTGCCCAAAGTTTGTTCAATTGAAACAAGTAATAAAGATTAAAACAGATAGTAAGTGCTCTATGCGCGAAGCGATCAAAATGCAAAAAAATGCAAATACCATCACCTCTTAACGAGACCCCTCTTTCCTTTTCTAATGTTATCAAAAAATCAAACAATACACAACCAAACCAAAACAATAATGAAACCCAAGCAGAACAAATACGTTTGAGCAACAACAATGACGAAGCAAAAGAAAACAACGCAAGTCAAACAAACAACATAAATACCAGTCAAACAACTTTTCCAGTCGATGACTCAACAACAACAACTATTTCAAATTTTATTTCCCAACTTACCTCTTCTGATACTCCCGCTTCCATTTTCCCCCCTTATCCTACCTCCCTACAGACTTCCAAATACAAATGAAATATGATTAAAATATTACAATGGAATATAAACGGACTAATTAATAATTACCCTGATTTAAATATTTTAATTAATGAATTTTCTCCTGAAATCGTTGATTTACAAGAGACGCATCTCCCCGCTAATAAGATAGCGTATTCTCCTAAAAAGTACACAATTTACTTTTTTAATAGCAGTCAAAACACTTCCTGTAAGCAAGGCATTGCAATTCTCGTTAAAAACTCCATCAACCATACACTCATCCCGGTCACTTCTGGCATTTCCTGCTTGGCGTTGGAAATTGACACAGGCTTCAAAATAACTATTGTCAATTGCTACATCCCGCCTCATCAGAAATTTACTAATAGAGACCTTATGTCACAGACAGTTTTAACAAGTGAAAGGCATTCGTTAACAAGCAAGCAAATGGAGTAGTGCTAGCAGGCGCTGGGAAATAAATTAATTTTCTTTTGAATATTTTATGATTCGTTCGATAATTTTTAAAATAAATTTGTATTCGTTAAATAATAATCTGAAAATAAACAATTTGGACATTCTTGAGAATAATAATTATTTCAAATAAACAACTTGGAAATTCTTGACACTTAGTAATATCATCAACACTGTTTCTGCCCCAATTGTTTTGTCAGGAGATCTTTATGCTTGGAGCCCGCTGTGGGGTTCTCCTGCTAGTAATAAAATAAGAGAAATCATTGAGGATATAATACTTTCTCACAACCTAGTCGTACTTAACGATGGATCACCCACTCACTTCTCCACTCATAAAACGTTTACCCATCCCGACATCAACTTTGCCTCCACACCAATTGCACCCAAACTTTCCTCCAATACACTTCAAGACCTCCATAATAGTGACCATTTTCCGATTATAACCTCCATTTCCATCCCTACTTGGTATAAAGTAAGACCCACATCAAATTTCTTAACGGAGAAGGCAGATTGGGCAAACTTTAATCGTCTTTCTGTTTTAATCATCCGATCAGCAGCACATTACGCGATACCCCAGTCCAGTACCAAGCATTTCCATGCTAAATTGCCATATTGGTCAAATCTCCTAACAATTTTAAGGAACAATAAACAAACATTATGATCCAAATACAAACATTCCAGAACTGACAATAATTTCATAAGCTATAAAAAAGCGAACGCGGTGTTTAGAAAAGAATTAAAATCTGCCAAACGAAAAGCTTTAGAAACACTCACCGCCAATATCAACCCATTTTCGAGCACAAAAAAAATTTGGTCAGACATTAAAATTCTTACAGGCTCCTCACAACGATCCAGCATACCATTTATACATTCAGCCCAAGGTCCTATTTATAACCCTCAAGATATTGCTCAGAAGTTTGCGGACACATGGTCAGATAATTCCAACAATCATAATTTTCACAATAATTTCAACACCTTAAAAAGCCAAACAATCTTTGAAAACTACAATAACCCATTTCCCTCACCCAGAGCCGTCCAAGCAGATGCTCCCATCACATTAAGTGAATTCGATGTAACAATTGCATCGATGACTGGTAAAACTCCAGGATTGGACAAAATTTCCTATCCCATCCTTAAAAATCTCCCTCGATCCCTTAAAATACGTATAATTTCTCTTTACAATAAAATCCTCAACGAGGGAATCTATCCACAGGAGTGGAAGACAGCTTCCATCCTTCCCATCCCCAAGCCCAATAAACCAACTTCTCAAATAGAAAATTATAGACCCATATCTTTACTTCCTTGCATGTCCAAAATTCTGGAGAAAATAATATCTGTAAGAGTTATGTGGTTTAAGCCAAAAAGCAAGCGGCTTTTATAAAAGCCTCAACAATTTGGCTTCCAAAAAGGTTTAGGAGTAACTGACGCTCTGTTATTTTTCGAACACTATGCCTTCTACGGCTTTGTCGAAATCACGTTTCTGTGCTAAGTTTAGACTTTGAAAAAGCATTTGACAGGATTGGACCTCACATGGTACTCAGGGAAATTAAAAAATGGAATGTTGGCGAAAAACTATATATTATAATAAAATCATTTTTGAACCACCGCAAATTAAGCATAAATCCGGCCTACACGATCTGTTTAATGGTATACCACAGGGATCACCTCTTTCTGTTGCATTATTTACCATTGCCTTCAATGAAATAAGTACAATTATAAGTTCTAGTGGACCTGTCAAACACTGCATCTATGCCGATGATGTTTTAATATTCTCTCAAACTCAAGATCTAAACCAAGTTTAACACATATTTTTAAATATATTGAATAAAATAAGTAATTGGTCAAAAATTTCAGGCGCTAATATATCGCCTAGCAAATATAAAACTTTTAACATATGTCGGAAACAAAAGTGCTCCTTTCCTAATATATCCTTTTCAAACGTTGATCTCCCACATACTAATAAATTAAGAATCTTAGGACTTATATTCGACAACAAATTAACTTTCAAAGAGCATTGTAAATATGTTAGAGTAAGTCTTTTTTCTAGATTGAATATAATTAAATTCTTATCTTCTAAATACTGCTTAGTACATACAAATACTCTTGTCAATATAACAAAAGCTTTAATATTATCTAAAATTGACTTCGGACTTTGTATTTACGGACATTGCGCTAATACAAACATTAAGCTCTTGAACGCACCCTACCACGCAGCAGTCAGAAGAAGCATTCGCGCCTTCCCAACGTCACCAATTAAGGCAATTCTATCTGAAGCTGGATTACCACATATAAACTACCGGACCATGCGTAACACCATGATGCTTATACCGAGGCTACTTCACTGCAGAAATGAATTAATTTTTTCGCAAATCAATTGTTCTATACGAAATCTTAAGACTAGTCGTAAGCCGTCTACTATTATGCGTTGCTTAAGTCTAGTTCAACAGCTTAACATCGTAACCACTCCATCACTTCTTAAAACTTCAGAGTATCCTCCAAGTGCGCTTCCAAATTCATCACTCATCAACATCCTACTTAAGTACCCAAAATATTCTACCAGCAGTAATGAATACAAACAAATGTTTAATGCGATATTAGAGTCCTTAAATGATGATTGGAACTTGTATTATACGGACGGATCCAAGTCAGACACCAGCACAACGTTTGCTGTGACAAACCAGCTAGGTGTTACTATTATGGTCGGTTCCTTGCCATCCTACTGCTCGGTATTTACTGCCGAAGCAGCCGCAATATTTGAGGCAGTACAATTTGCTTCTCGAACGGGAAACAAATGCATTATATGTACCGACAGTAGATTAGCAATTGAAGCTATATTTAATACCAATAATGCATCTTTAATATCCAATATTCGTAGCATGCTATTGCAAAGCAATAACTGTATAAAAATAATGTGGGTGCCTAGCCATATCGGAATTCATGGCAACGAAATTGCCGATAAAAAAGCTAAAGAAGCTTCCAAACAACCACTCCACTTCTTTGACTATTTCACCGATAAAGATATACGCAGACTTGTTGAAACATACGTAAATGAAATCCAAGTAAGAGAATGGAGTAATCACGATCACCACTACAAAAAATTTAATCCTGCGGGAACAAAGCCTTTATACCCAGGAAAAGCAACTTGTAAAAATATAAGGACATTTATAAGACTTCGAATAGGACACACAACTGCTACACATGCTCACATCTTAAATGGCGTAAATAAACCAAATTGCGTGTTCTGCGGATCAAATAATGTCACAGTTATACACCAACTCGATACCTGCCCGGCACTTCAACGAATCAGAGCTAATGTTTTTTCTAACAAAAAAACTTTTTATTTCTAGAACGGACTGATGACAGTAACATAGAAATCATATCTAAATAAATTTCGCTTTGCCAATTAAATATTTAGTTTAGTTACATACATGCACCCATTTACTTTTGCTTTGAAATTTATCTTTTTATTGTATCTAAATTTACGTTATATAAATCGATTACAAATGAGAATATGTATAATAGACTAAGATTTTATAACATTAGCTGAAGGCCCTGGCAGCCAGTGCTTTATATCTATAAGTGCAACGATTATTTATAATTATTTCTCTTTTAAATACATAAATAAAAAAAATAAATAATTAATCGTTTTTAATTTTTTCAGATATACGTACGTGAGTGGGTAAAATCGGCTCGCTCGGCCTATGGCAAAGTACACATGTTTACCCTATCGATTACCCACATTCTTACCCACTGATAATCTGGTTTTTCACCCGCTCATGGTTCTATCCGAACTGACTGGAGTGACTGCAACCACAGTTTAAATTTGTTGGTAGTACCATCAAAATTAATGGACATTGACGTAGTGATCGGTGAAGATTTTTGTTTGCAAGCAGATATACAAATAAATCGTGATGGAATTTCTATTCGAAAAATTCCTTGTGACAACATTGAAAACGTTTTTAATATGATGCAAGTGGACTCAGTAGTAGATTAATTTGATATCGACAAAACAAATAGTGTGGAAGCAAAAGAAAAAGTGCGTAATATGGTGTGCGAATATAAGCCGAATAAGTGCAAATCAACAAATGTGCAAATGAATATTGTTTTAAGGGGCTATACCAGTGTGACGCATGAAAAATTAGGCGAATTTCGTGAATTTTTTTGAAAGAAAGTACTAGATTCAATGTTTCGACGTTCTATGGACGTAATAAAGTTTACTTTTAGCTATATTAAAAGGAATTATGTTCTGTCTGCGGAAGTGCCGTAAAAAAAGTGTCTCAACTGCTGGCATGATTCCGGTCCGATGAGTAGCTGAAACAAAAAAATTCAAAATGTTTATTAAACTTAAATATATTTTCTATACAATGAAGTACGATCTTTGAAAAATATCAAAAATTAAGAAAATGGCGTAATTTAGAAAAAAAAATTGTTTTTTTTTTTACGAAAAAATGGTCGTTTTTTTAATGCCAAATTGACAATTTTCAACCAATCAAAAAGATCGTAGTCCGTCGTGTAGCAAATGTATCGGTCAATTTCTCGTTGAGTTATGAAGTCAGCAATTTAAAAAAATGTCGTTTCGAAAAAAACGCGTTTAAATTAACTATTACCATTAAAAACCATTAGAAAACTATTCAAGATACGACCTTGCCGATTTCACAGGATATTTTTGAATATATAAACTATCGAAAAAGCAAAAAAAAATTTAATAATAACAATTTTTTTTTTTTTGAAAGTGTCACACTGGTATAGCCCCTTAAGTGATGAAACTCCAATATCGTTTAGACCACGTAGACTGCCATTGACACAAAGAAGTATTGTTGATTATCAAATAGATAAGTGGATCAAAGACGGCATAACTGAAAATTCAAATTTAGTAGTTAAGTTTAAGTAAAAAAAAAGAGACGGTGATCCAAGAGTGTGTGTAGATTATAGACAATTAAACAGAGTCATTGCAAAAGATAGATTTCCATTACCCTTGCTAGAAGACCAGCTAGACCGATTGCAAAATCCAAAAATATTTAATACAGGGTCCGGCACTCGAAGTGTTAATTAAAAATTAAAAAATAAAAAGGCCATAAATTCGGTTTGGAAAATTATTTTTATTTATTTTAAAGCACAAAATGTGTAAAAATAGTTATAAATTCAGGACCAATTCACTTTTGCTCGATATGACCACCTTTTGGCTTAACTATGGCCCTGAGACGGTCAAAAAACGAATCGCAAACTGCCCTAATGTGACTTGCCGGTATTTTGGCCCACTCACGGACAATGGTTTTCTTCAGCATCTCGAGACTGATGTATTTTTTACTTCGGACCTTGCTCTCCAAAATGACCCAGAGAGAATAATCCACTGGATTCGCATCTGGTGAATTCGAGAGCCATTGTGTGGTCTTAATGAAGTTCGGAACGTTGTTTTTCAACCATTCTTGGTTCACTCGCGCTTTGTGAGACGGTGCTGAGTCTTGTTGAAACGTCCAGCCTCCAGAACACTTTCCCGATAAAATGTCGCATTTACTTGGATTGCTCAATTGGAAAAATTTTTTCGTCAGAAAACACAATGTTCGGAATTTGATCGCTTTCGGCCAAGCGAAGCAACTGTTCGCTCTCTCAAGTCTTACTTGTTGCTGCTTCGGTGTGAGCTCATGGGCCTTTTGGAACTTGTAAGGCTTGACCTTGATCTCATTTTTCAATATGCGTCGTATGCTGCCGTCGGATATTTTCAGTTCTTTAGCCATTTGATTGGCACTTCGTCGTGGATTTCGCTCCAGTCGCTTCTTCACTTTCCGAACCATCTCACGTGACAATGCAGTTCTTTGATGACCACTTCCATGGCGTTTTGCGATGCTACCAGTATCATTGTAACGAGTGATGGTGCGATAAATAAAAACTTTATTCACATTAAGGTGTTTGAGCTCTCGAACAATTGCTGGCTGTAATTTTCCAGCTTAATATAGAGCAATCACACTATTACCAGAGATAAAGAGATCTTTAACTCCTCTCTCACTGGTAGTGAGAGAGCAATTGCTAAACGTCAAAACCTACTGAACATTGACAGCTAATCGAGTTCAGTAGGTTTTGACGTTTAACAATTGGAAACGAGCGATGGCCGGATTGAAATCTTACCAAAAAAATATGTAAACGGAGGGATTAGTTGCTTCGTTCAAGATCACTTATAAAAATGAAAATTAAATGAATTTGTGAAATTTAAAGGTATTTGATGAAAGGTTTTGTAATTTGAAGCATCATAGTATATTTTCAATGGAAAATGATTAAAAACATTTAATGATTGAGAGCTAACAAGCTTAAATCCTATTATTGGGTATTGAAAGGACAAAAGTCAGTTGTTATAATATTCTTTAAAAAGATTTAAATAGTTTCTACATATAATAAACAACAACTATATAGTAGTTTTTATTCGTATTAAATGTTGGGTGTTTCAATTTAAATGCCCACAAATAATTATTTTTTTCAATCTGGCCATAATGGAAAATGTTATAAAAAACGCTAATTTTGGGGCGCTCTCACACTGGAATAAGTTTAACAACCCTTTATTCCTGCTATTACGTTTGAATTCCATCGCTGATCACTTTTTTTTGCGTTCACTTTTGGCAAAACGCTTTTGTATACTTGTGAACAATACTCCGAACTGTCATTCAGCCAATTTATAAACCGCTGATTTCAGTGCGACAGCTGCGCGAACGGTCTGGAATTGGTTACACTTTGAGTGCCGGACCCTGTACAATTGACTTAAAAAATGGATTTTTCCATGAGCCTGTGTCTGAATCTAGCCGCAAATACTCGCCATTCGTTACACATGGCGGACAGTATCAGTTTTTAAAAGTTCCATTTGGCTTGTCGAACTCTCCAGGTGTATTCCAATTTTCCCACTCCCTTACATAGACGACATAATTGTACCAGCTATGAACGAAAATGATGCAGTGCGTAATTTAGAAGAAATGTTGAATCAGTGTAAAGACCATATTCTTGTAATTAATTGGCAAAAATGTAAATTTTTAAAAAGCGAGTAGAATTTTTGGTTCATGTTATTGAAAATCAAAAAATGCTGAACGTACATATGTATTCAAGTTGAGAATTAGAAATATTAGCTGTAATAAAAGCGCTGAAAAAGTTTCGAGTGTATTTACTAGGAATACATTTTAAATTAATAACTGAATGCAACGCTTTAATAAAAACGCTTGAGAAAAAGGATTTGAATACAAAAGTAGCGCGATGGATCCTATTTCTGCAAGAATACGATTATCAGGTAGAACATTGATCTGGAAGTCGAATGAGGAACGTTGACGCTCTTAGCCGCAATCCAATAATGATGATAAGCGATAATGATTTTCTTGTTTGCTTACGACGTGCACTAGAACGCGACGAGGAACTGAATACGATAAAGCAAATTCTACAAGAGAAAAAAAGTTACAATGACTATTTTGAAAAAGGTGGTATTCCTCACAAAATAGTCAAGGATATCGAATTATTCGAAGTACCCAAGAGCATGCAAAGAGAGGTAATTCGACGCGCTCATGAAAAGGGGCACTTTGCGATTAAAAAAAATGAAAGATTTGATTTGTCAAGAATTTTTTGTTCCAAAGCTTGACGAGAAAATTGAAATGCATATTGGCAATTGTGTAGCATGCATTGTGTCAAATAGAAAGTAATTAACATCGTTGGCACCACGCGGTATATCAATTTACTCGAAATTTCTACAAAAACAGTTAAAAACATAAGTGATTTATCATATAACTTTTCGAAATTTAAAACAATAAAAAAAAAATAGTGCCAAATTAAAAACACTCAATTAATTTTCGCGCAAAATTTTCCTCCGAACATCTGAAGTGGGTATCAGCTGTTTCTGTCGCACGGCAAACCAGCTGTCTACGCAGAGTTGTAGGTGGCCAGGGACACTACATTATCTGCACGTGCAGTCGGTAAAGCAGTTGAAAAGGCAGTTTCTTTTACTTAACGTAACCACAATTCAATAAGATCGTGATAGACACACAAACTCCACCTCCCGGTGGGGGTACACAATGTAACCAAATGGGTATGTTGCTCGAACGCATTAAAAAATAGAAACGTTGAATAATGAATGAATGAATAAATGAAGACTTAAAGAAATCGCTAACCAAATATTCAAATGAAAAGTCTTCTTCTCCATCAAAATCGACCTTTGCAGCCGAAACAGACCAAGAAGAGCTTGAAAAATAAACAAATTGGCTATTAAAAAAGAAAAAAAGTAAGAAACGCAAAGCAGATTCTTCACCGGATGTACCATTGAAGTCTCCGATTCCGAATGGAAAAGCAGAAGATAAAACAGATATAAAAGTAAGCCATCGCCCTCCGCCAATTATAATATCGGAAAATTTTAACCAACCCTTGATGCGTTCCTTGATTATCACAGATGTAAAAAAATCTTACACACTCAAGCTCACTGACCCAAGTTCCTGTAAAGTAAATCTTTCAGAAAGTTCCGACTACAGAATACTTACAAGGAAATTGAACGACTCGAAAATTCCTTGGTACTCGTACGAAGACAAACAATCGCGGGATATACGCGTAATGGTAAAAGACTTTCATCACTCATGTGAGCCTGAAAGTATTTTCACAGACCTTCAAAAGCAAGGGTTTAAAGTTACGAAAGTCTTAAACAAACTTCAATATAAAACAAAAAACCCGTTAAATATGTTTATTGTATGTTTTGAACCTACAGAGAACATTAAGAAAATTTACGAAATCAAATATATTCTAAATTCTGTCGTTGAACTCGAGCCCATCAAGCCATCGAATCTTGCGTCGCAGTGTAAATCCTGTCAGGCGTTCGGTCACAGTAGAAACTATTGTTGTAAGCCCCCGCGGTGTGTAAAGTGCGCCGGAAATCATTCAACACTAAGCTGCACAAAACCTGCCGAACTACCTTGTTACCGCCAAAATGCTGTAACTGTAGTCAAAATCACCCTGCGAACTATAGGGGATGTGAAGTGGCAAAGCAACTTCAAAAAATTAAAAACGCGACTGGTAAAAATAAAGAGCATAAATATGAACCAAAACGCTTAAGTACAACCATTTCCACTGCTCCTCAGAAAGAAGACACTAATGTAAATCATCAATCTGGAAAGCCCTCATTTGCCAGCATAACTAAAGGTGCTATTAAAGCTCAACAACATCTGTCAGAAAATCAAACAAATACGAATGCCACTGGTGATATTACTGGTATTTTTCGTTAATTCTCAACAAGCTTAATAAGCTAGAAGAGCAAAATAGACTTACCCACGAACGTCTTACTAAACTAGAGAGACAGCACAGCGAAAATAAGGCGCAAAAATGAAGCCGATGAAAATTATCTCCTGGAATGCAAATGGCTTGCTCAAACGTAGTAAAGAATTAGAGACATTACTCCATGTTGAAATTATATCAGAAACTCATTTTACAAATGAAACTTTTGTTAGATTCAAAAACTACAAGACGTATTGCTCGAACCACCCAACTAACAATGCGAGAGGGGGGAGTGCCATAATTATCAGAGATAATATTCCCCACTACGAAGAAATTAATATAAGTATCCCAAAACTCCAAACTACGACCATATCGGTTGAATTTAGTTTCGGAAAAATAAGCATTACCGCAATATATAGCCCACCTAGACACAATATTAAAATGGAATTGTACACAAAACTTATATTAAAACACTATGCGAAATTCATCATGGGTGGTGATTTTAACGCAAAACACTCACAATGGGGTTCAAGAGTTACGACACTGAAGGGAAGAGAGCAATTTAAAGCTGTTACGGCTACTGGATGCGACTTCATGTCTACTGGCAAGCCGACTTACTGGCCTTCCGACACAAGGAAATTACCTGACTTGATCGATTTTTTCGTCACTCGACAAATATCCAAGACATTCATTACTATTGAAAATGGATTGGACTTAAATTCGGACCACTCGCCAGTATACCTAATCCTAAATGGCCATCTAAAAGAAATCGTCATACCGCCTTATCTTTCTAATAGACATACGGATTGGGAGTATTTTAAAGTGATGCTCGACAAAAATATTGATTTTGAAGTAAATATAACAACCCAAGATATCTTAGTATTTGAAGTTCATAAATTTACGAAAGATATTCAGGAATCGGCTTGGAAAAGTACTCCTATTTCTAAACAAAAAAACTTTTATATTAAATATCCATCGGAAATTTTAGATCTCATAAAGAAAAAGAGAAAACTACGCAAAAAATGGCAAATCACGCGATTTCCCCAATATAAAACAGAACTGAACAATTTAACCAAGCTTCTCAGCACTAAAATAAAGTTATTCACGATTCAAAATATTTCTAATTATATTGAGAAATTAACGCCAAACAAACAATCCGATTATTCCCTTTGAAAATCAGTAAAAAATGCTAGGAAACCAATATTGTCAAATGCACCCCTAAGAAAGCCGAACGGATCCTGGACCAAAAGCGATGAAGAAAAAGCGGAAGTTTTTTCAGAGAAACTCGCTAAAACGTTTAATCCTATTCTGTTCCATGGAACTTTACCTTAGATGTAAGGATCGCAATGCGTAGAAGAAATTCAACCAGCAATAATTAAAGAAGTGGAAAATATAATTAAAAGTAGATTTAAACCAAGAAAAGCGCCCGGTTTCGACTTGGTGACAGCTGAGGTACTGAAAAATCTAACGCGGAAAGCATTAGAAAAACTTACATCGATTATAAACGCTTGCTTAAATCTCAGATACGTTCCATTGTCATGGAAGGTATTTGAAATCATTATGGTACAAAAACCCGGGAAAAGCGCACAGGAAGCATCGTAATATCATCCAATCTCACTGTTGCCTATTTTGTCCAAACTACTTGAAGTTGTAATTATAAAAAGACTTCAGAACATAATTGAAGAAAAGGACCTTATACAAATTCATCAATTTGGATTTAGATCGCAACATTCTACAATCGATCAAGTTCATCGAATAACAGATATAATTGAGGATGCGATGGAAAAAATGCAAATTTGAACAGCTGTTTTTCTCGATGTATCTCATGCGTTTGACAGAGTATGGCACCATGGCTTACTTCATAAATTAAGACTTCTCTTCCCACCCCACAACATCTAACTGAGCTACTTGCATCTTATCTTAGCAACCGCTACTTCAGAATCAAGCAGGGACAATCATACACTATGTTACAGCCAATAAAAACAGGTGTACCCCAAGGAACCGTCCTGGGACCACTCTTATACATTTTGTTTACAAGCGATATGCCTACGCCGCCAAACAGCACAATCGCCACATTTGCAGATGATACCTGCATCATTACTACTGGTAAAAATGTAGTAGAGTCGTCGAACAGAATGCAGTCTTCAATCAACCTATATGTAGAATGGACACAAAAATGGAATATTACCCTCAACGAGTTGAAGTCAATACATATAAACTTCACTAACAAAACTGATACGTATATCCCCTTTTATATTGGGAATGAAGTAATTCCGTACTCCACCTCGGCGAAATATCTTGGTTTGACGCTGGATGCAAAGTTAAAGTGGAAGGAGCATATACAAAGAAAAGTTGCAGAACTAAAACTAAAATTCAACAAAAAAAATTGGTTAATCGGCAAGAAATCACCTCTAACAACCTCAAATAAAATTTTAGTCTACAATCAAACGTTAAAGGCCATTTGGGCATACGGAATTCAGCTATGGGGATGCGATGCACCGTTATACATCGAAATGGTGCAAAGATTCCAAAATAAAGTCCTGCGAAAAATTGTAAATGCCCCGTGGTACATACGGAACTCAGATCTACATCGTGATCTTCACATAAAAATGGTTCGGGAAGTCATTCGCGAAACGGCATCGAAACATGCCACAAGGTTGCAAAACCACGTAAACGCTGAAGCCCGACAACTAGGAGAGGCTAGAAATAGCAGCGCAGATTAAAAAGAACAAAGTTCCATGACCTTCTAAGCAAATAACAAATATTATAGTATTTAGTTTTAATACAAAGTTTAGTTTTGAAAAAGGTTCTTAATAGAGCTTTTATTGTTTTATCGTATGTGTTATGAAAAATATTGCTTGTTAGTACATTTGTCACTAGTTGCAATTCGAATGTAAAACCATATCTTGTTACGTTTCAATAAAAAAAAGAGAAAGTTGGGTAAAAAAGAACGTGAGTTGCATCTGCTTCACAAAGGGGCAAATCCTCTTTACAGATTTCACGTAGGTTTTCTTGGTCCACTAGAGTCAACCAATAAACTTTATAAACATATATTCGCCGTAATTGATTCTTTCACGAAATTCGCTTGGTAATACCCAACAAAGACAACTTCATCACACGAAGCTATCAGCCGTTTGAGAATACAAGGTAAAACATTCAGAAATCCAATCCACATAGTCACAGACTTTCACGTCTGATGATTTTCGGCGTTATTGTAAAGACGAGAACATGAAACGTATTAAAATAACGACTGGCTTGCCTCGTGCCAATGGTCGAATAGAGGGACTAAACACAATTATTATTAATGTTTTAACGAAAGTGAGCAAGAATGATCCGCCGAAGTGGTACAAATTCACAGGCAGAGTCCAACAAGTGATAAATTCCACATACAACAGAAGTATTGACAAGACATTTTTCGAATTATTAACTGGCATTAAAATGCGTACAGCTGACGACTTAAACATCAAACAACTCATCGAAGAAGAAATAAGATTACAACTCGAAGAAGGAAGAGACGAAATACGACAATACGCAAAAGAACAAATATTAAAGAAGCAAACTAAAAACAAAAAGACATACAATCTCAGACGTAAAGAAGCTAACCAATATTCAGTAAACGATTTAGTCGCCGTGAAGAGAACGCAGTTTGGTGGCGGTCTCAAATTAAAACCAAAATATTTGGTCCCGAATCACATTACTAAAGTCAAAACAAATAATACCTATGATGTTAAAAAAGTTGGCGTAGCTGAAGGTCCGAGTCAACCGACGACTTGTACAGAATTTATAAAACCATTTTCAAATTTTCATAATGAAGACGACGGCGTATTCGAGGTCGAAAACAATGCAGGATGGCCGAGTTGTAGGGTTTGAAGAACACGGAAACCCTTTTTAGCAAGAAGTTTCGAACAACAGACTCCGAACCCGAAAATGCCAGTGGTAGACGACGACTTGACGAGAGAACGTGTAGCCGTACGCATGTGACGAATTGAATTATCATCGAAGTGTATTTTCTCAAAATTAACTGTTAATCCTTTTACTTTTATAAAAACTATGTGACGCATATACGACTTAAATTATCATCGAAGTATCTTCAATTCAATTGTTAATCTTTTTACTTTTATAATAACCATTTTTATTAACAAATAAAATTTGTGCGTTTTAAAAAATTCTTAAAATCGCAGTACTCGAATTAAATTTCTATAAAAGAAGTTAACATATTAGTGCGTGAGTAAAAATTCTATATATATATGTATTTACATTACGCATGTACCATGGCGAGCAAGTGATTGTTCTAAGCATTTTTGATTGGAACCTTTGTATTATATCAATATTAGTTGCACAGTCTACAGTTTAATGCCACACATCCAAATCTATGCCAATTTAAATTTGCAGCTTCTGCTTTTTTATTGCAAGTTTTTTAACTAGATATGTGTTTTCTCAACGTACATAAGTCTTCTATCTAGGTGAATACCAAGATAAGATACTTCATTCGCTTGGGGTACTTATTCATTTTTACTGCCGGGCACATTTTTGGTTCAAGCGAAAAGGTAACATGCTTATACTTTTGTTCATTCACATTTATACGCCAGTTGGCTAGCCATTCTTCGAATGAACTTAAGTGCTCCGCTAATATTCTTGATGGTTTTATGTGACATTTGTTACGGCTCACTAAAACTTTGTCATCCGCAAAAGTTGATGGAATATCTGCCTAAAACATTGCCCTGTGGTACACAAGCCCTTATGTGATCATTAGAGACGAAATCTCTCACTTTTACCATAAACTGTCTATGTTTTACATAAGACTACAGTTCTAAAGGTAGAACTTTTTAATCACCTATATAAAAAGGAAACGCCTTTTGCGCGGACATATGCGCATTACGCCCGAACCAGAGATAAAGAGATGCCTAACTAATGTCTCATTTGAAGTAATAGAGCAATTGGTAAACGTCAAAACCTCTTGAACTTTTTCAGCTGTTCGTGTTCAGATGGCCAGATCGAAATCTCACCAAAAAATATGTAAACGGAGGAATTTGTTGCATTGTTCAAGACCGAGTTTTCGAGAGGAAAGTTTTGCGGAAGATTTACGATCCTTTGAGTGTTGAGCTGTATGAGATATATGACGACATTGACATAGTTCAGCTAATTAAAAGACAGCAGCTACGCTGGCTAGGTAATGTTTTCAGAATGGACGAAAACACTTCAGCTCTGAAAGTATTCGACGCTGTACTCACCGGGGGAAGCAGAGGAAGAGGAAGACCTCCACTTCGTTGGAAGGACCAGGTGGAGAAGGCCCTGGCTACGTTTGGAATATCCAATTGGCGCCACGTAGCGAAAAGAAGAAACGACTGGCGCGCTGTTGTTAACTCGGCTATAATCGCGTAAGCGGTATCTACGCCAATTAAGAAAAACTATTTTTTTTCCTACTAAATGTTGGGTGTTTTAATTTAAATGCCGAAAAATTATTATTTTGTCCAATATGGCCATATTGGAAAATGTTATAAGAAACGCTAATTTTGAAGCGCTCTCACACTGGAATAAATTGGACATCCCTTTATCCCTGCCCGAACCACAGCACGGAAAGACGTGAAAATTTGCACGGGTGTTTCGCAATTTATGCCTATACTTATAACTCAAGAACGGTTGAACCGATTTGACTGAAAATTGGTGATGAGGTAGCTTGGAACCTCGGGATGGGCATGGACTACTTTCTATCGTTTTATGTTAAAAGTCACAAATGAAAAAAATATATTTCAAAACATAAGCAAGTGTTCAATATTCATGTAAGAATAAACATTTTTTTCTTCAAAAATACAAAATAAAATCACACAGCTACTGGCAGGGTACAGTGGTTTTTGCTTACGTATACATACATATGTATATGTATATGATTTATAGTTATAGTTGTAACTGAATAAGAAAAGGTTGAATCATATTTTGATATGAGTGCCTAATAGCTGACAAATATTCCTGTAGCATTGCACAGAACAACGCAAACTTTAAAAGGAAGGATCAGGTCTGTGTTTTCTTAAGTATAGTATCTGGGCTTTAGCCATCGATTTTGCTATTACAATGTTGAACAAAACATTACCATATGATTAGGTAGAGAGCGTGAGACGCGCCCTCTTTTGTTCTACTCCTGCACTGTTATTCACCATAACAAGAAGCATATCTGTGTCGTTTTGTCATAACATCTTAAGTCTAAAAATCGTGTTTGGAGATATTAACGATTTTGTATAAAATCATCCGTACTGCAGTTAAAAAACAATTTTTAGCCCAATAAAAAGTTTAACTATTATTAAATTAAAATTAAGCAAGTTTTGAAAAATAGCTTGTTTGAAAGTATTGTTTTTTTGTTCTTTTATACTTAAGATGTTTAGTAAAACGAAAATAACTAAGAAACGATGTCTTAATTAGACTTAAGATTTTGTTACGGAAGAAAGACTATAGTTTTTAAAATTAATAAGTAGACATAAGCGCTTCTGTTAAAATTGGAACAAGTAAGTAAAAGGAGGTAGGATGCTTTTTTAATTTTTTTTATTCCTTAGAAAAACGATTTAAATTCAGTTCTTATATTTTTATTTAAAACGAAAAAAAATCCAAAAAATTAAAAACAATGTTTAAGTTTTTCAGTCAAGCTTGTAAATATTTGATTGCACTAGTATATTTAATCGTTGCTTTCATCGTTTTCGGTTAGATCTGGATGACAGTCTAACATATCTTCTGAAGATAAGTTCATATAGAAGCCTCAATAAATTTCATCCACTAGCGGCAGCATATCTATAAGATCATTTTTCTTTTTGGTGCTAATTTTTGTTGGTGCGACATAACAATTTTTTAAATCTTTTATTTTGACGGAATTGATTCCTCGCTATGTTATATTAACGCACTTGAAAGGATTACCTTCACTTAATGATGTTTTAAAATATATTTTCCCGTATTCCTTAGTAAATCTGAACCTTTTAATGTCATGCCAATTGAATTTATCACCGTTGTCATCCACTTTACGCCAAGTAAATACACTTTTTGATGCGAAGAAAAAATCATATATATTTGATTGATCCATAAATTGGTACCAATCACGGGGATGATGGATTTTTATTGAAGATTTATATTTCTTTTGCTCTATAGCAGCGTGGTCACTATCGCACTCCATGTGTGTGTGTTTAGGGAGCATGAATTTTTGATCTAGTATAATGCTTAAATTGTTTTCTAGTTGCATCAAAATAGCAAACATTGTTGCAACTAAAGAGTTTTTGTTTTGGCCGGGGCAGCAATCACTGTAGAAAACAATAGGGGTATTCGCTTGCTCTTGCAAAACCCTTGCACGGTGCAGGAATTGCATATATTTCCTCTTGGTGCACCGGCACAACAACAAACACACGCAGAAAATTATTTGCAATGGCTGTAAAATATGTCAGACCAAAAACCATGTATATTTGCGTGCAATGTCACGCAAAAATATAATTGCAACTTTGTTTTAGCTGTCATTTTACATTAAGACATAATACGTCGTTAAATTGTTGAGGAAGGTAAGTTTTAAATAGATTTTATTATTTCTATTTAAATTATAAAGATTTGTTACAGTTTTTTTTGTTAAAAATGTATGATGTATGTAATGTAGATTCAAGTTCCTCAGGCTTGGCAACTTGTATTTTACATTGAAGCAAATCACATTTGTGGCAAGTGTCAACTTTAGGTTTTTTAAATTTTAAATCGAGTGTACCAAAGAGTTGAGCAAATTTTGAAAGCGACACGGAATGGTTGGTTTATCTTTATAAAGGCGAGACAATTCAGCTACCGACTCGGTAGATAACGCTTGGAAGTATCACAGCGAGTGTAGTGCGACTCATATGATGGAAAGCTTTTTATGAAGTCTAAAATTTCTTGCTCTCTTGCCCGAGAAAGCTTTTAGAGCACGAATGTTTTCCACGCGCGTTTAGTACTTACAACTTCGCTCTCTAAATCTGAGCTTCGAGCAGTGCAATTACTTTTATAAAAATTTGGATCAACAACCGAATCATCACTAGAAAAATCAACATTACTCACATTGCTTATGTCTAATAAGCTAACTAAGTTTTCACTTTCCATTTTAATAAACAAATACTCTTAACAGCTCGACAGTATTTCACCAACTGAACAGCTTAAGTAGAAAAAGAAACGGAATGAACACACACAAAAACAACTTTATGTTGATTTATAGCGGGATTCATTACAGCGGGGAGACATTTTGAGGTAAAATCTCAATTTGTGACTAGTTACTATTCACTAAACAGTCTCTAGCGTTAGTCTCAAAATATTGCCTCAAATTTGAGACCTGGTAGTTAGCAGGTAACAAAACCAAAAAGAACTCTTGTCTGCCATTTTGAATATACTCAATAGAGATCATCATATAAATTAATCGATTGTCGTTTTTTTTTTATATTTTGTAAGCAACTTAAACACGAAAAGATTAAAAATAAATCAATTTTACATAAATTTCATAAATATTATGAAACAAAGTCAACATATACTTTTTATTTTTATTGATAATTTTTTTTTTACGATGTTATAGAAAATTTAATATTTGTTATCGACATATTTATTTTCATTCAAGCGTAAAAACATCTCTGAATAATGAAATGTAATAGATTTTGTCTCTAACTTGAAATTTCAAATGAGGAGACTTGATACTGTATCACAGTACAGAATCGCACGGATAATATCCACTCCAGGCGACATGTAAGAAATATAAAAATGTCATTTATTTATGTTATTTCTTTTAGATTGTTTAGAAACAGATACATAGTTTATATGCGAAATCATCACTGCTACTTTTATACATATTTTATTATGTGCCAACATTCTTAGCACTTAATTGTATACAACAACACTGTTTAAAACTAAAGATATGCTTGCTTAAGGTCTGAGCGCCGGCAATCGCCAAACCGGTTTTGTCTATTTGAGTGACTTTGATAACGCACTCTTATCATACTTGCTTAGGCAAGCGTAAATGCCTACATTAGTGTAAATGCATAGAATTAGAACATGTACCACTATCTCAGCTGATCGTACTTGCTTAGGCAAGCGTAAATGCCTACATTAGTGTAAATGCATAGAATTAGAACATGTACCACTATCTCAGCTGATCGCAATACCGTAGCCACCGTATGAATTAGGAGAAAGGCTGCAGGTTAATCAACTTGTTACAGCTGTTAATTTAGTTTGTCGCAATTGAATGTCGCGGTAATCGCCAGCGCGATTGGCAATCAAATTATATCGAAATAAATCATTAAAATTAAAATAATTAAATTCGTTGTTTTTCTTTCGAAACATTACACGGGCAATAAAAAAGCTTATTGTCCTCTAAACATAGATATTGGTTTCACAATTGTAAGTAATTGAAGGTACTTGAAAAGAATTAAAAAATAGATTCAAGTACATTTTTCAATTCTTTTCAAGTTTTTTCAATTCTTTTCAAATACTTTCAAGCATTTGTTAAAATTTCAAGTATTTTTCAATTACTTGTACTTGTACTTGTACTTGACAATTTTGGGAATGCCAGTACCAGTACCAGTACAATTCCTTTAAAATGTACTTGTTACAAGTCGTACTGGTACTTGATATTACCCAGGTCTGCTTTGTGATTTATCATCATCAGCCATTTTCGGAATTTCTAATAATTGAGGTGTTCTTGTTTTAACCTCTTTTGATTTTTCCGATTGCATTTATAAATTTAAATTGTAAGCTTTGAGCTTGGCAATATTTTGCTTTGAAATACAATTAAAATTGGTATTATGAGCAAATGCGTAAATTGGAATTGAAAAGAAAAATAGATTTGAAACTTTTATTATTAATTGAATGATATAATATAAATTTACGAACACGTATTCACCGCATAAATTGTCAAAACCAAAAATGTTTATATAAACCTAATAATAATAATTATTATTATTATTTTTTTACCAAGTGTATTATTTAAACGTATTCAGAAATACGCGATTAATTTGGATGTTATTCCTTAGTACGTCTATCTTTTGAGATAAGAACGCAAAAGGAAAGAAATTAATAATAATCGCAAAAATAATCGTATGTATATATTTATATGCATATAGTTATGCTTAATATTTGTTTGTTCTTTCGTTTCCTTTTATAGTTTCGCACAATTGTCATATACATATGTACATGCATATGTATGTATATAATACGTATGTGCAATATAGCGAAATGTGCGGAACAATGATACTAAATAAGTATAAAATTTTTAAATGTTTGTAAATATGTTAACATTTAAGTATGTACATATGTATGCAAATGTTTTGTTAATCTGCCTATGTACGTTAGTCAAAAGGAGCGCTAAAAGGAAATTTCGATAATTACTCGATGTATTCACATATGTATATATGTACTATAAGCATGTATATATGTAAAAATGCGCATACGTGAATATGAGTGTTGGTTAATTTTATTTAATTTTCCAATGTTTGAATATGGATATCCTCCATATATGTACATATACTCTGATAATTTTTCTATGATCCGTTTTGACGACTTTTCCTTTTTTTTTGTTTTTAAAGTTCGTTGACCTTTATATTGGTCCGTTGGTATGTATTAAGACAGAGAGAATACGTAAGAGAGATAACCGAGAAATACGTAGTTAGATCGCGATATACATATGTACACATATGTACATACACAAATATCCACTGTTATGTTGTTGTTATATTTTTTTTTCTTCTGCCTTTGCTTATTTTTAAAGCGATTCTGCTTGTTGCTTTGTTAGCACAAGGGGTATCACCAGAACTTGCAAGTAAGAATACTTGACTTTGAAAAAATTTTAGGTTTTTTTTTTTGTAGTGTGTTTGGAGACACGAAGTAAGCTTGAAGGCAGGTAGTTATGTAACAACAGTTTTTCAAAAAATTTGTGCAGTTGATTTATGTATGTACCATATGTCCATGAATATATGTATATTAATTACGCCATATAAAATTTGGCGCGGAAAGTTCGATTGCCCATAAATTTTTGTATGTATGTATATGTATATGTTATATTGAAAGATTATAAGTATTTGTTCCCAGGTCAGTACATACATATGTATCACTTGTTTTTCTAAGGATCTCTTTAGTGAGAGATTGAGTACGGAAAGAGCATGAGCATAAAGTGAGTGTGATATTGCGGTATAAATATCGGCGGGAGACATGCAAATGTAAAAGTAAATATGTGCACATACATAAATTTCGCTTATTACCTTTTGTGGTTCTCTTTTTTACCTTTGCTTATGTTTAAAGCGATCCTGCTTGTTGCTTTTGTTTTTGTTTCTTTAGCCCAAGGGGTATCGCAAGAATTATTGCAAGTTATACTTGACTTTGGAAATTTTTTGTTGGTTTTTTTTGTTTTTTTGTATTTTATTTTTTGGTGTGTTTGGAAACACGAATTAAGCGAAAGGCAGGTCGTTGAACCTTGGCGTTATTTAATTTATGTATGTACCATTTGATTCAAAAGGGGGGTCTCTCATCCGAGGCTGGTTGTAGCTCTTCACTGGGGGTGTTTTTTACGTGGCGGGTCCCAAACCCAGCGCACAACCCTTGTAGGTTTCGCCTTCTCACTTTAGCTCGCCTTCGAACGGATGTTCTTAGGCTACCCAGAGGATACTTGGTCAAAGACCGGAAGTAGTGAGCTGCTTGAGCCATGTGTAAAAGAATCGTTTCTGGCCACTCCCAAGTGAATGGCGATCAGAGAACTTTCCTCACTTGCGTGAACTTCTACACATGACTCCATCCTCCGTGAGCTATTCAAACACGGCGGCGAAGAACTGATAAGGTGCATGCATCAGCTTCTTTGTAAAATATGGTCGGACGAAAGCATGCCCAACGATTGGAATTTAAGTGTGCTATGCCCAATCCATAAAAAAGGAGACCCCACAATCTGCGCCAACTACCGTGGGATTAGCCTCCTCAACATCGCATGTAAGGTTCTATCGAGCGTACTGTGTGAAAGATTAAAGCCCACCGTCAACAAACTGATTGGACCTTATCAGTGTGGCTTTAGACCTGGCAAATCAACAGCCGACCAGATATTCATCATGCGCCTAATCTTGGAAAAGACCCGTGAAAGGAGAATCGACACACACCACCTCTTCGTCGATTTCAAAGCTGCTTTCGACAGCACGAAAGGAGCTGCCTTTATGCCGCGATGTCTGAATTTGGTATCCCCGCAAAACTAATACGGCTGTGTAAACTGACGTTGAGTAACACCAAAAGCTCCGTCAGGATCGGGAAGGACCTCTCCGAGCCGTTCGATACCAAACGAGGTTTCAGACAAGGCGATTCCCTATCGTGCGACTTTTTCAACCTGCTTTTGGTTAGTTCGAGCCGCAGAACTAAATAGAGAAGGTACCATCTTCTATAAGAGTGTACAGCTGTTGGCGTATGCCGATGATATTGATATCATCGGCCTCAACACCCGCGCCGTTAGTTCTGCTTTCTCCAGGCTGGACAAGGAAGCACAGAAAATGGGTCTGGAAGTGAACGAGGGCAAGACGAAATATCTCCTGTCATCAAACAAACAGTCGTCGCATTCGCGACTTGGCTCTCACGTCACTGTTGACAGTCATAACTTTGAAGTCGTAGATAATTTCGTCTATCTTGGAACCAGCGTAAACACCACCAACAATCGTCAGCCTTGAAATCCAACGCAGGATAACTCTTGCCAACAGGTGCTACTTCGGACTGAGTAGGCAATTGAGAAGCAAAGTCCTCTCTCGACAAACAAAAACCAAAACTCTATAAGTCACTCATAATTCCCGTCCTGCTGTGGATGGTGCAGAGTCTTGGACGATGTCAACAACGGATGAGTCGACGCTGCGAGTTTTCGAGAGAAAAGTTCTGCGAAAGATTTATTTTCCTTTGCGTGTTAGCCACGGCGAATACCGCATTCGATGGAACGATGAGCTGTACGAGATATACGACGACATCGACATAGTTCAGCGAATTAAAAGACAGCGGCTACGCTGGCTAGGTCATGTTGTCCGGATGGACGAAAACACTCCAGCTCTGAAAATATTCGACGCAGTACCCGCCGGGGGGAGCAGAGGAAGAGGAAGACCTCCACTCCGTTGGAAGGACCAAGTGGAGAAGGACCTGGCTTCGCTTGGAATATCCAATTGGCGCCACGTAGCGAAAAGAAGAAACGACTGGCGCGCTGTTGTTAACTCGGCTATAATCGCTTTTCAAGCGGTTTCTACGCCAATTAAGAAGAAGAAGAAGATGTACCATTTGATTATTTAATTACATAGTGCATGTATACATATTTGTGTAATAGAATAAAAATCCGGAAATATATGCACACATGTGTTGCACTTATTATTATATACATATTAATAATGTCTATATATACATATGTATTCTTCTTATACTTCCTTGTTCCCCTTTTTTCCCTCTTTATTCTTTGTTCGCCTTTGCTTATTAGTTGTACACGATCCTGCTTGTTGCTTATTAGCCCAAGGGGTATCGCTGGATAGTAATAGTAATAGTAAAAGGTAGAGCATAATTGCAGCGTTCAGGTGGTAAAGCTGCCATGATCTGCGTACGCATTTTATGTTTGTTCAAGGTACATTGTTTGCACATAAAAATCGTCTTTTTAAGTTGTGGCCTTAGACGCGGTATATAAAATTCTTGTCGGATCATTTGCTGCATCAAGCGATGCTCACCATGTAGTGTAAGCTGGTGAAGATATATTAAGAATAAATGAGCAAAACGGGATTTCTCAGGTATAATAATGGGATGTCGTTCGTTATAACTAAGGCTGGAGTTCGCTAATCTTCCATTTGCCCATATTAATCCCTTAGCGTCCAAGAATGGGTTTAAGACGAGATGAGAGCTTCTGTTTTCGAGTGGTCGTTTTTCGACCAACTTTGCTTTCTCTCGACTGAAATAGCGAGTTTGGGTGTAGGTAATGAGGCTAACTTTGGCATGTTGCAAATCGGTATGCGTTAGTTGTACGCAAGAATCATTTGGTATCCCTTTAATTTTTTGTTTAAGTCTTTGGGTGAATTTGTGCATGTAAGCCACTACTCTTAGTGCTCTAGGAAAGGAAGAAAATCGGTGTAGAATATCATCCTATTCTGGAGTGATATGAAAATTTTCAATTTTCCGACTTTCCGGCGGTATTATATTACGAGCGGGAGACTTTGGCCAGAATTCTTGTGATTCTGTTAGCCATGTTGGACCATTCCACCAGAGTGTAGTGCTGGTGAGGTGCAGTGGCCTGCAACCTCTTGTCCCAAGACCCGCTGGGTTATCCGCACTTGCAACATGTTGCCATTTTGCTGGGCCAACTAAGTCTAGAATTTGGGATATTCGGTTAGATACATAGGTCTTCCAGCAATAGGGTGGTTTTTCTAACCATGCTAAAACTATTTCTGAGTCTAACCAAAGATATGTTTTATGATCGGTTAATATCAGATGGGTTTGAACTATTGAAATTAATTTTGCTAAAAGAAGAGCACCATTCAGTTCAAGCCGTGGCAGACTGAGTGTCTTTAAAGGTGCTACTTTGGCTTTGGCTACCAAGAGGTGTGCAGATATTTTCTTCTCGTACTGTGTACGTACGTAAACTTTTGCGCAATAAGCCTTTTCAGAGGCATCACAGAAACCGTGTAATTCTGTGTTAATGTTAGGGGTGAAATTTACCCATCGAGGGATTCGAATTTCTGATATAGTGTGCAAATTGTTAGCAAATTGTACCCATTTTGTTAAACGTACAGGTTTTACCTGTTCATCCCATTCAGTGCCATCTTGCCACAATTCTTGAATTAGGATTTTTGCTTGTATCATTATTGACGAAAGCCATCCTGCGGGGTCGAAAAGTTTTGCCACCGAGGAAAGTATTTGGCGTTTGGTTATGGTGGACATTGCAGATATTGACTCAATTTTATATGAAAATTGGTCTGTTATCGCATTCCATTGAATCCCTAGGGTTTTTGTTGTACTGGCCGTTTCAAATTTAAGGAAATTTGTATCTAATAAATCTTCCTTTTTTATGTTTTTTATTTTTTCGGGATGATTTGATGTAATTTTCTTTAAGGGGAATCCCGCTGAATTTAGTGCTTTGATCACTTGAGATAGTGATTCGCACGCTAATGACAGACTGTGGCTACCTGATAGAATATCATCCACGTATGTTTGTGTTTGTAACACAGAAGTTGCTAAGGGCAAATTTGTTTCACACGTTTTTGCCACTTCATGCAGTGTCCTGATCGCCAAATAGGGTGCGCAATTGATGCCAAAGGTGACGGTTTTAAGTTTGTAGTCGCTGATTGGACTATTACTCGATTTGCGGAAGACTATACGCTGGAAATCTTGGTCATCTTTATGTACTAGAATTTGTCTGTACATTTTCTCTACATCCCCATTAAATACGTATTTAAACATGCGCCAATTTAATATTAACAGCATGAGATCAGGTTGTAAGGTTGTGCCAGTATATAGTATGTCGTTGAGTGATTTGCCTGAGTTCGTACACTTTGAGGCATTGAAAATCACTCGTACCTTTGTTGTGATTTTATCAGGTCGTATTACCCCGTGCTGTGGTAGATAAAAAGATAAATATCTACCTTTAGATATTTTTTCATATGGTACAGTTTCTTCCATATGATTGAGGTCTAGATACTCGTCCATCACATTACCATACGCTGATTTGAGCTCACTTTCTTTATCAGACTTTTTTCCAAGCTTAGAAATTGCTGGACTGCTGATATTCTAGAGTGACCTAGAGCTATAGAATCTGGAAAGATGGGTTTGAAAGGGGGTCGCACAACATAACGACCATTTTCGTTTCTTGTTGTTGTGGACTTGTAATAGGCTTCGCATGCCTGGTCTTCTTCTGAAAGTTGAGTAGTCTGAGGTAATTCTTTACTTCCCAGAATTTTTTGAGTTCATTATTTAAATATTCGTTTGAAATATTTTCAACTTCAGTTGTAAAAGAATTAATTTTTTCTGTGACTTGGCCACTTAATATCCACCCAAAGATTGTATTTTGGGCTAACAATTTATTGTATATTTTTTTCTATACCTTCAAGAATTATTTGAGGTATTAAGTCACTACCTAATAACAAATCGATTTGTGATGGGGTATGGCAGTTGGGATCTGCTAATTTGAGATATGAGCATTTTTCCCATTGCTTTTTATTTACTTCACAGCTTGGAAGCAAATTTGAGTTGCGGTAGAACGATGGCTTGTGCATCTATTCTTATATCCGCCTTTGGGGAGACTATAGTGATTGGGTAAATTTTGTTTGAATTTTGTATAATTCTTCCGCCCATTCCTGAAATTTGGAAATTTGAATGTTTTATTGGCAATTTGAGCCGATTTTGGAGCCTTTGATGATATAAAAGATCTTTGAGATCCTTGATCAATTAGTGCTCTTAATTTGAATAAATCACCCTTATGTTCTATGGTGATGACCGCAGTGGGTAAAAGAATTTTGCTTTCATTCTCTGAATGAAGAGCTTGAATTTTTGCTGCTTTAGAGCAACATGGTTGTTCTTCCATTTTTTCGGGATTTGAGATTTCGGGATTATCACTTTTGGTTGTAGTGACTAACCCGGTGGTTTTATGAAATTGATTTTGCTTCATATTTTGAAAATTTGTAATATGAAGCAATGAGTGATGTCTTCGTTGACAGTACACACAATTAAATTTGCTTTCACAGTCTTTTGTCGTGTGAGCATTCGACAGACAGTTGATGCAAAGTTTGTGTTGTCTGACAAGATTGTTTCTGTCAGAAACTGATAATTTTTTAAATCTCTCGCAAGATCTTATGTTGCGACCTCCCTTACAAATTTCACATAATGGTTGCCATGTATTTGTTTGATTTGTCACAAATGTTTGGCTTCTATTAGCGTGCCTAGTATATTGTGTATTATTGCTGGCTTGCGGTTTAAAAAAGTTTTTATTCGACTCATTTTGATTATTTTTTTGCTTTACTATTTTTTTGTCAACTCGCTCAGCTATTTCGTACTGAGTTGTTAAGAAGTCTTTCATTAGTGATTGCTCCCATCGTAGCAAAGCAGCATCAGGCAGTGTTGCTGCACAAATATTTACTAGGATAGGGTCCACGATTCTGTGGAAATCTTTTGTGTTTCTAACACAGATAAACAATTAGTCACTGTCGAGTATAGTTTTTGAAACTCTTGGCTGGTTTCTTGTTGAATTTTTGGTAAATTCATTAAAATTGTTATTTGGTTATCTACCAATACTCTTTCATTTTCGTATCTTTCGACCAGTGCTTCCCAAGCCAGATTAAAGTTTTCGTCATTTAAAGCGAAACGCTTGACGATACTGCCAGCTTCCCCTTTTGTTTTGTATCTGAGGTGGTACAGCTTTTGAGCTCGCGAAAGTTTGGGATGGTTAATGTATACGGCAGTGAACATGTCCCGGAAGGACGGCCACTGCTCATAACCTCCGTGAAAAACTTCAGTATCACAAGCTGGCACTTTCAAGAATATACCTGTATCTATTTCTTTTTTTTGAGTCGTAACTACTGTCGGGGGAGGAGTAATGGCTTTACATGGCCTTAATAAATTTATTTGGTCCAATATCATTGCCTTCGTAATTTCATATTGTTCGAGGCAGTTTTCATATTTAGCTGACGCCGAAGCTTTTACGTTTTCTGGGAGTTCAGCGTCGTCAGTATCTAGTACTGTATCGTATGCTTTGAATTTTTAAATTTAGAACCGATTCTGTGTTATCATTAATCGGGGAAGCAGTAAATCTTGTGCAGTATCTAACAAAACTGTCACTTTCAGTTATGAACCTTGACACTGAAATATCTTTGGTTATTTTTTGTTTGGCACCCTGCTTTGAGCGTGTAGCTTCTGCAGGTGTGCTTTGTGACAGACCTGTGTAATACTGAGTAGTAATGGTACTAGTAGGTACTTAAATACTTTAATTTTTATCTTGAAGTACTTAGTATTTGCTAAGTACTTTCAGAATTTTCAAGTAAAAGTACCAATCATTGAAAAATACTTGCAATATTAACAAATATTTGAAAGTATTTGAAAAGAATTGAAAGTACTTGAAAAGAATTGAAAAATGTACTTGAATCTATTTTCAATTCTTTTCAAGTACTTTCAATTACTTACAATTTTGAAACCAATATCTAAAAGAAATAACACAAATAAATGACATTTTTATATTTCTTATATATTGTTCATTATTTTTATTTAACAATATGCAATTCATTGTTCAAATTTAAAAATAAATATTGCACACCACAATTTTTTCTAAAAATTGTAATAAAAAAGTTTGAAATTTAGATGAAACTTTGCAGAATTTTGCTTTATTTTGCACAAAAATTGCAATTTGGATTCTTATGGTTTTTATTAGCAGTTGAGATGTATTAAAAAAAAATTAATAAACACTAAACAATCAAATTTAAAATAAAAGAAAATATTCAAATTTTGTCAAAATGTAGTGTGCCTATACTTTTTTCCGCCACTGTATGTACCTGGAAAAACTAACAAAACCACTAAAAACCAAATGCAAAACAATACCAGACATCACAAAACATGTAAACCAACTTCTTCCAGGTCCGAATAAAATTTTGGTCCAAGTATCACAGGAAGAAAAGTTGATAGGCGAGTTTTTTTGGACGTTGTTGGTGTTTCTAACGCCAGTCTCCGCGGACGGCCTTTCTGGCGAATAGGTTGGGTCGGCCCTTTCATCATCAGCAGAAAAATCATTTTCCAAACTTGAAGACATTACTAAATTCTTACAATTATGTACTATCACAATTTCATGAATATTATAAACAATATCAGACATGGACTATGGTTGCGAGAATGTTCGCGTTGAGTATTCGATATTACTTTCGTTTTCGCAAAAACACGTTTCTTTTGTTATTGTTTTGTTGTCAAAATTTAATGTTAACAATCACATGTCAAAGTTACCACTCTGACATTTACATCCTGGTATAAATATATAGCGGGATTCTGTAACCAGTCTCTAGTCTCTATTTGAGACATTTTGAGGTAAAGTCTCAATTTGAGACTAGTTACTATTCACTAAACAGTCTCTAGGGTTAGTCTCAAAATATTGACTAAAATTTGAGACCTGATAGTTAGCAGGTCACAAATTAAAAATAACTCTTGCTGCCATTTTGAATATACTGAATAGAGATCATCATAGAAATTAATCGATTGTCGTTTTTTTATATTTAGTAAGCAACTCAAACACGGAAAGGTTAAAAATAAATCAATTTTACATAAATTTCGTAAATATTATGAAACAAAGTCAACATATATTTTTATTTATATTGATAAATATGTTTTTTGAATATGTTATAGAAAATTTAATATTTGTTATCGACATATTTGTTTTCATTCAAGTTTAAAAACATCTCTGAATAATGAAATGTAATAGGTTTTGTGATTGTCACTTACAGAATAGCAAAATCGTCTCAAGTCTCAAAAATTGTCTCTAACTCAAAATCTCAAATTTAGAGACTTGAGACTGTATCACAGTACAGAATCGCACGGTTAAAATGCCATTATCGGCTAACGAAAATTTAGCAGATCATTCCAAGTATACTTAAGATGCTTTGTAATACGAGTGCTATGTATTTCGCCTCATTGATAGTTTCAATTTTATCATAAGCATTTATATCAATTTATGTTATGAAACTCTGAAAATCTATTTTTAACATAACGGTTTACTTACCATACCATTTCTTATTATATTAAATTTGTTGAATATTTTCTAGTAAATATTAAGTTTATGTTGACATAAGAGGTTATAAAAAATTCTAAACAACCGATACGGCATCTCAAAAACTATGGTTTACGTTGAAATGGAAAACTGATTGGATCCAAATGTGCATTGTAAGAAGACATAGCAGAATATGACCTTAACTCGATTTTGACTTAACTCGACTTAAGATGTTATAACATATTTCCACAGATATATATGTACATATGTGTAACGATATACGATGGAGATGCAGAGTCTATGAAGATGTTGTATCATAATATTTATGCATGTACTATTCCTTAAGTGATTTACGAAGTCAATATAAAATGTAGAATGCCAATTTAACTATTCCATTATATTGTTATCACGATAAATGATATCCTTGACAACAAAGAGCAAATGGAGCCACGAGTTTGGACTAGTCTTATATAAAAGGCATTCATGCCACACCTTATCAAATCCCTGAGCTACGTCTAGAAATATAGTTGAACAGTACCCTCTGTGCTCAAATGCTTCTCTTATTTTGTTAGTAATTTCATTTACTTGCTCGATCGTGCTATGGTTTTCACGAAACCCAAATTGGTGCGTTGGTATTAAATTATTTTCGTGGAGGAAAGGAGAATTTTTCCAATATTTTAGAAAGACAACGTGAAAACTGATTGGTCTGTATGAAGACGCTGTGTTAAGTTTTTCACAGATTTATCTATAAAGATAATCTGCAAAGAGAGTACTTCTATAGCAATAATTGCATTTTGGGGGCAATACATATTATCATGTCCTGTTGACGCTTTTGAAGTTTTAAAAGACTCGAGCGATCGTTAGGTATGTTGTGTAAGCTGGACAGCTTAAAATTATTTTTTGGGGCAGTTAGGTTGAAATACCTTTTTGAGGTGATTTTAAAAATAATTAGCCTTTTCTTCGTCACTTCGAGTCTGTATAAATGAGCATCCTTCCCCGACATCAACAAACATACCACACTAGCACACAACATCGACTCAGCCTCACAACACTGACACACAACCTTCACCACACTCACCACATCACCGCTTACAATCCACATTCCACACTACTCATGAGAGCACCACACATCGGCACCCACACACAAGTACGCCAACCAACCACACCATCCACATCACACTCTCTGAGCCGATGAAGGGAGTGTCCAAAAAGGTGCTGGTGTTTGTCCCAGTATTGGGGACCAGCGGTTGTAGTATTTATTTTTAAATCCATGGACCGATTCGACTCAGGGCCACATCGGTTGACTCAGGACCGTTACGGGGACACTGCTCCGGCCGGCGGCCAATAGAGTAACCTGTTCCAGTCACTTGGCTGGGGTTGTGGGCTGTACCACCGCTATTTCGCTTTAATCGACGGTTTGGGTGGTCGGTGCTACTGATCCGGTCGACACTGGATGCGCATCCTCCAATTCATACAGGCGCACGCACTCAAACTTTGGGCAGGCTCTAAGCTAGGCTCTAAGCTATCGCGGATAGTCGAACGGTTTGTAGTAGCAGGTTAGTTGCGAGTAGAGGATGCACCACAAAAGCTATAAAATCCGCTGAAGCTCCTGTGACTGTGACGAATCGACAGCTTCCAGTGTGCTTAACGCGCGCGAGTTACATATATAGTTCCACAAACAACAATATGTAATGAAAACTCCAACATAGACGTAATCATGAGAAAATATTTAAATCAACCCAACAACATTACTGTGTAAAACACTTATTTATTTGTTGGTTTGATTTAAATTGACACTCATATAAATATGTATAACGAAAATGCAAGTGTCGTTGCTTCATAAAAATTAAACAACGATACTGGCAACGTAAACAATTTGTATTTAAACGTCGTGGCTTAAATTTCATGTCACCGAACTTAAATTTATGAATACTACATGAAACGTTATTACTTTTACTTTCATAAGCAAAAGTCAAAGTAATATCCAATTACGTAGGAATATTTGTATGTCCACTTAAAAAGGGTACTTAAGCCACATATGTAAATGTCAATGCACTGAATTATTTGTACGACCACTTAAATGTCAAAGCACTGATTTTGATTTTGTTTATCTTTGCTTATTTTTAACAATATAGAAGGTTTCATTTTAAGAACGAAACTATTGTAAAATTAGTCTTAAGATTCATTTGAATAAAGAAACAGCTTAAGCTCGTTATTTTTAATTCGCGCGATCCGAGTGGCCAAAATCGATTCGGACTACTGCCTTGTTGCAGCCAAGTTTCTATAACCACAGAAAGATAAGAATTTAGTAACCCGAATCTCACTCCTGCTATGTAGACTCATTGGAATTGCATTGCCCACTTTATTCGTACCGTATTTTCAAAAGAAAGAAGTGAAGCAGATTCTTATACTTACGGAATGGTGACTGCAATGCTAATAATATCTTGGGAACAGAACACGAATCTACAGTCGTCGACACGTCGTCGTAATACCACCTGAGCAACACGAAGTTCGAATAGCCATTGCTCGGCTTGAAAACAGGCACCTACAATCTGTGCTCCTCAAACATGGGGACGAGGAGCTGGTATTGCGCATGAATCAACTTCTTGTTTTAAATACGGTCAGAAGAACGTAAGGGGGTAATGCCGGCTGCGCTAATTACCGCGATATCAGTTTTCTGAGTACTTTAATTGTAAGCGATTTTATATTTCAGTGCGGTTAATTATATTTTAAATTATTTTAAAAAATGTTTGAAACTGTAAAATTTCAGATATAAATACAAATTGTATTTTATTGAGCATTAAAACTTAAAATATGTACATATGTAATTCATACAGGTGAAAAATTGGTAGAGCAAGCAAAAAACCAAAAAAATCTGTTAATCCAGAATTAAGAACAGAAAAATTTGACTAGAAATAAAGAAAAAATATTAACATAGCTACATAATTATTCGTCACTCCTTGATAACAAGCGCAATTGCGATGAGCTGGACTAAAGTCCAGTCCAATTGTGACTTTCGTCCGGTAATAGAGTTTTGAATTGTCGGACTACTTTTCGAAAGGTCTTGCGCCGCCGACTTTTTTACAAAAAAAAAATTTCAACCGTGTAAAAAGAAATCGTGTAAAAAAAGAGTTGGAGCTGGGTGCTTGGGGAAGATATGTGTTTATTTGAATAACAATTCTATGAAGAGGGCTTTGAAATTTTAAAATACTTTTGAGTTCTTTAATTACCAAAACATTGGACAATGCATAATTTTCAAAAAAATATTTTATTAATTTAAAAGTATATGCTATACGTGCATGTACATATGTATATGGTCATATTTACTTTTATTCAATTATATTTTGATCTAAAATAAAATGTTACTATTAATTTTATATGAATGTGTGTATTTATTTTCCTATATAAAATTCACTTACAAATATAGCAACTATATATTATCGTAAGCATATTACATAATTTACGAGTTAATGTTTTCCTTTTTTTCCGCTGTACACCTTTGCTGTGCCTCCGCTCGTTTTTAAATTCTCCATAGAATGCTGCCAAAATACATGTATTGTATATACTAACAAATAAATATTAAACAATAATAAGAGGATCGCGAATTCGTTGAGCTTGAAATACCGTACAATGGTCAACCGAAGCGTACTGGTTCTCCATTGCCGATGGCTAGTCCTGCTCATTCAACGAATAGTGCTGTTGGCTTAATGCAATCATGTTGCGGCCGAAGCTGTTCTCAACGTTATCAGGTACAATATGAAAATCACAACTTACCACTGTTTTTTGTATATAAGTATGTATGTACTATATGTTTCTATATATGTATAGAATTTGTTTGTATAAAAACATTTTATGTAAAGAAGTTTTAAGCATATTACTTCTTGAAAGTACGTGAAATGATAACCCAAAAGCTTTATTTTACTTTAACATTTTAATTTTTTTTCTTTATCTTCTAATTATACACCTTCGGTTACAACTTTAAAATTGACGCTATCTCATCGAATCACTTAAATCTTTTCTTACGGTTGCTTGTAACACCTCAAGCTAATCAAGATAGTATGTACTTCAAAATGATTAATAAAACGAGAAGGATTGAAATTTTTCTGCCCGTATGTCAGTGTAAGAGATAACTAAATAAACGTTAAAATGGATTGATAAAATTTAATACGCTTGGCATTTGGTATTTTGAGGAGGCTGAGATCAGCTAAATAGAAGTATTGACACCCTTTTTATATATGGTTTGGAAGATCATAGTAGGGACATCTGTACTTTAAAGTTATCTTTAGAATGACGTGACTTCCCAATAGTTTTAATGTACTTATTTCTCAAACTAATAAAAATAAATCAGGCAAAGTTAGTGAACAATTTTTTTCTAAATTCAGTGACACGGTGTGAAAGTAAATGAAATTGGATAATAACCACGGACATCTCGATATAAACGTTATGCTCAAAAGTACTTGACTAACTCTGTAACAAAACATCAAATGAATTAAATATAACCATATTGGGTGTCCAAAAACTACGAATATTAAATCATATTTAGTATATAATATTAATCACTTTACATAACGTCATTCTAAATTACTCCAGCTTCTTTGACTTTTACATAGATAACTCAAACAACAAAGAAGACATTCAAATATAACCTAGTTCAAATATTGGCACAAGTGTATTCTACCTCTCATCTAAAAATAGTTGAAATCGGACAATACCTTTTTCAAGTACTTCGATACCGAATATGAAGATCTCAGTGCCTATATCTATTTCATACCAAAGATATCGTGTTTTTAAAAATGTAATCGATCTATATGTTTCCCAAATAATATATTGCGTTCCAACGCAAACAGGACTTAAAAAAAACACCACAAATGGTTTTTTCGGCAAAATCAATTTATTTTATTCAAAATGAAGAAATCGCTCCTTCTGCTTCAATACAGCTTTTTGCACGGTCCAAAAGCATGTCGAATGAGTGTTTTAGCTCATTGGCCGGTATGGTCGCCAGTATGCCGGTGCAAGCCTTTTGAATGGCCTCTACGTCTGCATAACGCTTTCCTTTCATGGGCAAATACATTTTTCCGAAAAGGAAGAAATAGCACGATGCCATATCAGGTGAATACGGGGGTGGTTTAAATGTGATTTTTGGTCAAATATTCGCCCTTCGAATATTGGATTCTGAGCAATTTTTGGTCGTCATCAATTTGTGCGGAACAAACTGTGCACACACCTTTCGTAAGTCCAAATATTCGGTCGATGTTTTGGAGATGTTCAATTCCAATTCCATGAATTTCAATGATGATTTAGGCTGATTTTTGACGGATTCACGCACAGTTTCGATGGAATTTCCGGTGATCACGGATTTTGATTGGCCCATACGTTGATCGTCATTTATTTCCTCACGACGACTTTGGAAACGTTGAAACCCCTTGTGCACTCTGCTACGGGTTAGGCAATCATCGCTATAAACTTGTTTTATCAATTGAAACGTTTCTGTAAAAGTTTTACCAATTTTAAAACAAAATTTAATGTTGGCTCTTTGTTCGCAGCTCATTTTCGCACCGCTAACACAAACGTACTGACACTTTGTTTATTTGTAAACCTTGTGTTCACCCGGATGTCGGTGATATACTCACTTGCACTTGCACCTTGGAAATTCACTAAAATCAAAATTCGAAATTGGTTGAATATTTCCTTTTCAAACGAATTCCTTTTATTTTTACTTCTTTATTTCTTTTTTCAATGCTTATCGACTTTTACAAAGTATTATTTTCTTTACACAACAATTATTGGCACTTTGGTTCAGTTAACAATGTGAAAATTGTTTAAAGTTTAAAATGTTTAAAGTTTTAGTTCAATAGTGTTACACAGCGTTGCGTCGACGAACGTCTCGATTATAGCGAAAACCTTAGAGGTCACGGGTAAAACGAAAAAAGAGCCTTATTCCCATCTGACCAATCCTTTTGTATCGGTTGTGGGTTGTGAAAAAACGATGTGTTGGTGTGTAGTGTGGTTGGTATGATGTGTAGCTGTGGTTGTGTGGATGACATGTTGGGTTGCATTGGGTGGTATGACCTTTTGTTGTGTTGTGTGTGGGTTTTGTGCGATGAGTGCTGCCAGGATGATATGTGCGGCGTAGCAAAATATCACAAGATGAGAGGTCGCATAAACATCCCGGCCCCCCTAGGCGGATTAATCGCCTAGAAGTCTTTGCAACCGTTGCAGAGTGCTCACTACGGCGTTCAGCCCAGTTGGTTTGCGTTGTTGGTTACGATGACCGTAGTTTGGGGCAGGTGGTCGTGAGTGCGCTCCCCTGGTGCGCTTGGAATGATGCACTCTTCGGCGCTGGATAGGATCCTCGTCTTGTCTGTGTCTATTATTTGTGTGAATTGCTGGTGGATTGACTCGGCGAGGGAACCGATGAAACAGGGTATGATGAGGGCGTTGACAGTATTGACATGACCCGTCGGTTGGACATTCGAATGTTGTGTGGGAGTCTGCCAAGCAATTCATGCAATGTCCGTGTGCGCGGGCGATCTGTTGGCGTTGAGCTGGTTTCATGCTTTTGAAGATAGTGCACCTCTTCAGAACGTGGGGTCGATGGCATAAGCTGCATCGGGGAGGCAAATTTTCTTCAAATGTATCTTCTTATGTATCCCTAGATGTTGCAACAGGTGATTGCCTTGGCGGACGCAAGACTCTTCGTGTCCTTGGTGCGGCGATGGGTGGAGCTTATGTTCTAGGTGCAGCAATCGCGGACTTCACAGTCTTGGGAGTAAGTTGGTTGTCTTCAATGTCCATTTCTAGTGGAATAGGAATATGTATATTAACTTGGTTTTGCTAGTAGTATGAAATATGCTACTCATTATATATGTATATGTGTATACAATATATATAGATGTATGTATTTAGGTATTGTTTATTACTTATATATGGATTTTATAGGTTATTATTAACCGCGTTATGCTTTTGATTTGTACGTACGGATTGTAAAACGGTGTATTTTTGATTAATTATTGTTTGATTTTATGTATGCGTTTGCGTTCGCGTGTTTTCGGTGATCGGTTCTTCGGTATTTGGAAGAAAACACAATTTCACTAGTGGTCGAGCTAGTAGGCCAGTTTGTGTTCGTACATCTACTACTCTTATATGACCATCTCGTCCCCGATGTACCTTTTCAATGCGACCTAGTCGCCATTTGGTTGGGGGAAGGCAATCGTCCTGTATGATGACGCATTCGCCTGTACTGGGTTCCTTCTGGATCGTTTTCCATCGATATCTCTTATGGAGATCTTTAAGATAGTCCTCCTTCCATCTATGGCTGAATTCATGATGAAGAATCTTGATTCTTTCCCATCGATTTATTAAAGTGAGTGAGTCTCCTTCTGTCTCAGGTATGGCGAGAAGAGGAGCTCCTCTGAGGAAATGTCCAGGTGTAAGAGCTGTGAAATCGGAGGGATCTTGCGAGAGTGGTGATATAGGTCTTGAATTTAATACGGCTTCGATACGAGTGAGTAGTGTAGTAAACTCCTCATAATTAAATTTATGATTACCAGCCGTTTTCTTTAAATGGGACTTAAAGCTTTTGACTGCTGATTCCCAAAGTCCGCCCATGTGTGGAGAACATGGAGGTATAAACTGCCAATCGATCCCTTGAGGTGCATATTTTTTAACAATTTCGGGGGATACTTCTTTCATGAAGTTTATGAATTCTTTCTCGGTGGCTCTTTGTGCTCCGATAAAGTTTTTCCCATTGTCGCTCATAATCTTTGAGGGAAATCCGCGTCGTCCGACAAAGCGTGCAAATGCTGCGAGGAAAGCCGCAGTTGTCAGATCTGAACAAAGCTCGAGGTGTACTGCCTTTGTTGTAAAACATACAAAAACAGCCACATAGCCTTTTATAAAGGAAGAAGATCTTAACATCAAGGCCTTTATCTCGAAAGGTCCAGCAAAATCTACCCCAGTAATAGTAAAGGGTAGAGCATAATTGCAGCGTTCAGGTGGTAAAGCTGCCATGATCTGCGTACGCATTTTATGTTTGTTCAAGGTACATTGTTTGCACATAAAAATCGTCTTTTTAAGTTGTGGCTTTAGACGCGGTATATAAAATTCTTGTCGGACCATTTGCTGCATCAAGCGATGCTCACCATGTAGTGTAAGCTGGTGAAGATATATTAAGAATAAATGAGCAAAACGTGATTTCTCAGGTATAATAATGGGATGTCGTTCGTTATAACTAAGGCTGGAGTTCGCTAATCTTCCATTTGCCCTTATTAATCCCTTAGCGTCCAAGAATGGGTTTAAGACGAGAAGAGAGCTTCCCTTTTCGAGTGGTCGTTTTTCGACCAACTTTGCTTTCTCTCGACTGAAATAGCGAGTTTGGGTGTAGGTAATGAGGCTAACTTTGGCATGTTGCAAATCGGTATGCGTTAGTTGTACGCAAGAATCATTTGGTATCCCTTTCATTTTTTGTTTAAGTCTTTGGGTGAATTTGTGCATGTAAGCGACTACTCTTAGTGCTCTAGGAAATGAAGAAAATCGGTGGAGAATATCATCCTATTCTGGAGTGATATGAAAATTTTCAATTTTCCGACTTTCCGGCGGTATTATATTACGAGCGGGAGACTTTGGCCAGAATTCCTGTGATTCTGTTAGCCATGTTGGACCATTCCACCAGAGTGTAGTGCTGGTGAGGTGCAGTGGCTTGCAACCTCTTGTCCCAAGATCCGCTGGGTTATCCGCACTTGCAACATGTTGCCATTTTGCTGGGCCAACTAAGTCTAGAATTTGGAATATTCGGTTAGATACATAGGTCTTCCAGCAATAGGGTGGTTTTTCTAACCATGCTAAAACTATTTCTGAGTCTGACCAAAGATATGTTTTATGATCGGTTAATTTCAGATGGGTTTGAACTATTGAAATTAATTTTGCTAACAGAAGAGCACCATTCAGTTCAAGCCGTGGCAGACTGAGTGTCTTTAAAGGTGCTACTTTGGCTTTGGCTACCAAGAGGTGTGCAGATATTTTGTTCTCGTACTGTGTGCGTACGTAAACTGTTGCACAATAAGCCTTTTCAGAGGCATTACAGAAACCGTGTAATTCTGTGTTAATGTTAGGGGTGAAATTTACCCATCGAGGGATGCGAATTTCTGATATAGTATGCAAATTGTTAGCAAATTGTACCCATTTTGTTAAACGTACAGGTTTTACCTGTTCATCCCATTCAGTGCCATCTTGCCACAATTCTTGAATTAGGATTTTTGCTTGTATCATTATTGGCGAAAGCCATCCTGCGGGGTCGAAAAGTTTTGCCACCGAGGAAAGTATTTGGCGTTTGGTTATGGCGGACATTGCAGATATTGACTCAATTGTATATGAAAATTGGTCTGTTATCGCATTCCATTGAATCCCTAGGGTTTTTGTTGTACTAACCGTTTCAAATTTAAGGAAATTTGTATTTAATAAATCTTCCTTTTTTATGTTTTTTATTTTTTCGGGATGATTTGATGTAATTTTCTTTAAGGGGAATCCCGCTGAATTTAGTGCTTTGATCACTTGAGATAGTGATTCGCACGCTAAGGACAGACTGTGGCTACTTGATAGAATATCATCCACGTATGTTTGTGTTTGTAACACAGGAGTTGCTAAGGGCAAATTTGTTTCACACGTTTTTGCCACTTCATGCAGTGTCCTGATCGCCAAATAGGGTGCGCAATTGATGCCAAAGGTGACGGTTTTAAGTTTGTAGTCGCTGATTGGACTATTACTCGATTTGCGGAAGACTATACGCTGAAAATCTTGGTCATCTTTATGTACTAGAATTTGTCTGTACATTTTCTCTACATCCCCATTAAATACGTATTTAAACATGCGCCAATTTAATATTAACAGCATGAGATCAGGTTGTAAGGTTGTGACAGTATATAGTATGTGGTTGAGTGATTTGCCTGAGTTCGTACACTTTGAGGCATTGAAAATCACTCGTACCTTTGTTGTGATTTTATCAGGTCGTATTACCCCGTGCTGTGGTAGATAAAAAGATAAATATCTACCTTTAGATATTTTTTTATATGGTACAGTTTCTTCCATATGATTGAGGTCTAGATACTCGTCCATCACATTACCATACGCTGATTTGAGCTCACTTTCTTTATCAGACTTTTTTCCAAGCTTAGAAATTGCTGGACTGCTGATATTCTAGAGTGACCTAGAGCTATAGAATCTGGAAAGGTGGGTTTGAAAGGGAGTCGCACAACATAACGACCATTTTCGTTTCTTGTTGTTGTGGACTTGTAATAGGCTTCGCATGCCTGGTCTTCTTCTGAAAGTTGAGTAGTCTGAGGTAATTCTTCTACTTCCCAGAATTTTTTGAGTTCATTATTTAAATATTCGTTTGAAATATTTTCAACTTCAGTTGTAAAAGAATTAATTTTTCCTGTGACTTGGCCACTTAATATCCACCCAAAGATTGTATTTTGGGCTAACAATTTATTGTATATTTTTTCTATACCTTCAAGAATTATTTGAGGTATTAAGTCACTACCTAATAACAAATCGATTTGTGATGGGGTATGGCAGTTGGGATCTGCTAATTTGAGATATGAGCATTTTTCCCATTGCTTTTTATTTACTTCACAGCTTGGAAGCAAATTTGTGAGTTGCGGTAGAACGATGGCTTGTGCATCTATTCTTATATCCGCCTTTGGGGAGACTATAGTGATTGGGTAAATTTTGTTTGAATTTTGTATAATTCTTCCGCCCATTCCTGAAATTTGGAAATTTGAATGTTTTATTGGCAATTTGAGCCGATTTTGAGCCTTTGATGATATAAAAGATCTTTGAGATCCTTGATCAATTAGTGCTCTTAATTTGAATAAATCACCCTTATGTTCTATGGTGATGACCGCAGTGGGTAAAAGAATTTTGCTTTCATTCTCTGAATGAAGAGCTTGAATTTTTGCTGCTTTAGAGCAACATGGTTGTTCTTCCATTTTTTCGGGATTTGAGATTTCGGGATTATCACTTTTGGTTTTAGTGACTAACCCGGTGGTTTTATGAAATTGATTTTGCTTCATATTTTGAAAATTTGTAACATGAAGCAATGAGTGATGTCTTCGTTGACAGTACACACAATTAAATTTGCTTTCACAGTCTTTTGTCGTGTGAGCATTCGACAGACAGTTGATGCAAAGTTTGTGTTGTCTGACAAGATTGTTTCTGTCAGAAACTGATAATTTTTTAAATCTCTCGCAAGATCTTATGTTGCGACCTCCCTTACAAATTTCACATAATGGTTGCCATGTATTTGTTTGATTTGTCACAAATGTTTGGCTTCTATTAGCGTGCCTAGTATATTGTGTATTATTGCTGGCTTGCGGTTTAAAAAAGTTTTTATTGGGTGATTGGGTAAATTTTGTTTGAATTTTGTATAATTCTTCCGCCCATTCCTGAAATTTGGAAATTTGAATGTTTTATTGGCAATTTGAGCCGATTTTGAGCCTTTGATGATATAAAAGATCTTTGAGATCCTTGATCAATTAGTGCTCTTAATTTGAATAAATCACCCTTATGTTCTATGGTGATGACCGCAGTGGGTAAAAGAATTTTGCTTTCATTCTCTGAATGAAGAGCTTGAATTTTTGCTGCTTTAGAGCAACATGGTTGTTCTTCCATTTTTTCGGGATTTGAGATTTCGGGACTATCACTTTTGGTTTTAGTGACTAACCCGGTGGTTTTATGAAATTGATTTTGCTTCATATTTTGAAAATTTGTAACATGAAGCAATGAGTGATGTCTTCGTTGACAGTACACACAATTAAATTTGCTTTCACAGTCTTTTGTCGTGTGAGCATTCGACAGAGAGTTGATGCAAAGTTTGTGTTGTCTGACAAGATTGTTTCTGTCAGAAACTGATAATTTTTTAAATCTCTCGCAAGATCTTATGTTGTGACCTCCCTTACAAATTTCACATAATGGTTGCCATTTATTTGTTTGATTTGTCACAAATGTTTGGCTTCTATTAGCGTGCCTAGTATATTGTGTATTATTGCTGGCTTGGGGTTTAAAAAAGTTTTTGTTCGACTCATTTTGATTATTTTTTTGCTTTACTATTTTTTTGTCAACTCGCTCAGCTATTTCGTTCTGAGTTTTTAAGAAGTCTTTCATTTGATGCCATTTTGGCGATTTCTTTCTTGCCTCTAGTGATTGCTCCCATCGTAGCAAAGCAGCATCAGGCAGTGTTGCTGCACAAATATTTACTAGGATAGGGTCCACGATTCTGTGGAAATATTTTGTGTTTCTAACACAGATAAACAATTAGTCACTGTCGAGTATAGTTTTTGAAACTCTTGGCTGGTTTCTTGTTGAATTTTTGGTAAATTCATTAAAATTGTTATTTGGTTATCTACCAATACTCTTTCATTTTCGTATCTTTCGACCAGTGCTTCCCAAGCCAGATTAAAGTTTTCGTCATTTAAAGCGAAACGCTTGACGATACTGCCAGCTTCCCCTTTTGTTTTGTATCTGAGATGGTACAGCTTTTGAGCTCGCGAAAGTTTGGGATGGTTAATGTATACGGCAGTGAACATGTCCCGGAAGGACGGCCACTGCTCATAACCTCCGTGAAAAACTTCAGTATCACAAGCTGGCACTTTCAAGAATATACCTGTATCTATTTCTTTTTTTTTGAGTCGTAACTACTGTCGGGGGAGGAGTAATGGCTCTACATGGCCTTAATAAATTTATTTGGTCCAATATCATTGCCTTCGTAATTTCATATTGTTCGAGGCAGTTTTCATATTTAGCTGACGCCGAAGCTTTTACGTTTTCTGGGAGTTCAGCGTCGTCAGTATCTAGTACTGTATCGTATGCTGCCAGAAGGCGTGCCCATATGCTATCTATGCTTTGAATTTTTAAATTTAGAACCGATTCTGTGTTATCATTAATCGGGGAAGCAGTAAATCTTGTGCAGTATCTAACAAAACTGTCACTTTCAGTTATGAACCTTGACACTGAAATATCTTTGGTTCTTTTTTGTTTGGCACCCTGCTTTGAGCGTGTAGCTTCTGCAGGTGTGCTTTGTGACAGACCTGTGTAATACTGAGTAGTAATGGTACTAGTAGGTACTTAAATACTTTAATTTTTATCTTGAAGTACTTAGTATTTACTAAGTACTTTCAGAATTTTCAAGTAAAAGTACCAATCATTGAAAAATACTTGCAATATTAACAAATATTTGAAAGTATTTGAAAAGAATTGAAAATACTTGAAAAGAATTGAAAAATGTACTTGAATCTATTTTCAATTCTTTTCAAGTACTTTCAATTACTTACAATTTTGAAACCAATATCTAAAAGAAATAACACAAATAAATGACATTTTTATATTTCTTATATATTGTTCATTATTTTTATTTAACAATATGCAATTCATTTTTCAAATTTAAAAATAAATATTGCACACCACAATTTTTTCTAAAAATTGTAATAAAAAAGTTTGAAATTTAGATGAAACTTTGCAGAATTTTGCTTTATTTTGCACAAAAATTGCAATTTGGATTCTTATGGTTTTTATTAGCAGTTGAGATGTATTAAAAAAAATTAATAAACACTAAACAATCAAATTTAAAATAAAAGAAAATATTCAAATTTTGTCAAAATGTAGTGTGCCTATACTTTTTTCCGCCACTGTATGTACCTGGAAAAACTAACAAAACCACTAAAAACCAAATGCAAAACAATACCAGACATCACAAAACATGTAAACCAACTTCTTCCAGGTCCGAATAAAATTTTGGTCCAAGTATCACAGGAAGAACAGTTGATAGGCGAGTTTTTTTGGACGTTGTTGGTGTTTCTAACGCCAGTCTCCGCGGACGGCCTTTCTGGCGAATAGGTTGGGTCGGCCCTTTCATCATCAGCAGAAAAATCATTTTCCAAACTTGAAGACATTACTAAATTCTTACAATTATGTACTATCACAATTTCATGAATATTATAAACAATATCAGACATGGACTATGGTTGCGAGAATGTTCGCGTTGAGTATTCGATTTTACTTTCGTTTTCGCAAAAACACGTTTCTTTTGTTATTGTTTTGTTGTCAAAATTTAATGTTAACAATCACATGTCAAAGTTACCACTCTGACATTTACATCCTGGTATAAATATATAGCGGGATTCTGTAACCAGTCTCTAGTCTCTATTTGAGACATTTTGAGGTAAAGTCTCAATTTGAGACTAGTTACTATTCACTAAACAGTCTCTAGGGTTAGTCTCAAAATATTGACTAAAATTTGAGACCTGATAGTTAGCAGGTCACAAATTAAAAAGAACTCTTGCTGCCATTTTGAATATACTGAATAGAGATCATCATATAAATTAATCGATTGTCGTTTTTTTTATATTTTGTAAGCAACTTAAACACGAAAAGATTAAAAATAAATCAATTTTACATAAATTTCATAAATATTATGAAACAACGTCAACATATATTTTTATTTATATTGATAAATATGTTTTTTGACGATGTTATAGAAAATTTAATATTTGTTATCGACATATTTATTTTCATTCAAGCGTAAAAACATCTCTGAATAATGAAATGTAATAGATTTTGTCTCTAACTTGAAATTTCAAATGAGGAGACTTGATACTGTATCACAGTACAGAATCGCACGGATAATATCCACTCCAGGCGACATGTAAGAAATATAAAACTGTCATTTATTTATGTTATTTCTTTTAGATTGTTTAGAAACAGATACATAGTTTATATGCGAAATCATCACTGCTACTTTTATACATATTTTATTATGTGCCAACATTCTTAGCACTTAATTGTATACAACAACATTGTTTAAAACTAAAGATATGCATGCTTTAGGTCTGAGCGCCGGCAATCGCCAAACCGGTTTTGTCTATTTGAGTGACTTTGATAACGCACTCTTATCATACTTGCTTAGGCAAGCGTAAATGCCTACATTAGTGTAAATGCAAAGAATTAGAACATGTACCACTATCTCAGCTGATCGTAATACCGTAGCCACCGTATGAATTAGGAGAAAGGCTGCAGGTTAATCAACTTGTTACAGCTGTTAATTTAGTTTGTCGCAATTGAATGTCGCGGTAATCGCCAGCGCGATTGGCAATCAAATTATATCGAAATAAATCATTAAAATTAAAATAATTAAATTCGTTGTTTTTCTTTCGAAACATTACACGGGCAATAAAAAGCTTATTGTCCTCTAAACATAGATATTGGTTTCACAATTGTAAGTAATTGAAGGTACTTGAAAAGAATTAAAAATAGATTCAAGTACATTTTCAATTCTTTTCAAGTTTTTCAATTCTTTTCAAATACTTTCAAGCATTTGTTAAAATTTCAAGTATTTTTTCAATTACTTGTACTTGTACTTGTACTTGACAATTTTGGGAATGTAGTACCAGTACCAGTACAATTCCTTTAAATGTACTTGTTACAAGTCGTACTGGTACTTGATATTACCCAGGTCTGCTTTGTGATTTATCATCATCAGCCATTTTCGAATTTCTAATAATTGAGGTGTTCTTGTTTTAACCTCTTTTGATTTTTCCGATTGCATTTATAAATTTAAATTGTAAGCTTTGAGCTTGGCAATATTTTGCTTTGAAATACAATTAAAATTGGTATTATGAGCAAATGCGTAAATTGGAATTGAAAAGAAAAATAGATTTGAAACTTTTATTATTAATTGAATGATATAATATAAATTTACGAACACGTATTCACCGCATAAATTGTCAAAACCAAAAAATGTTTATATAAACCTAATAATAATAATAATTATTATTTTTTTTTTTTACCGTGTATTATTTAAACGTATCTGCGAAATACGCGATTAATTTGGATGTTATTCCTTAGTACGTCTATCTTTTGAGATAAGAACGCAAAAGGAAAGAAATTAATAATAATCGCAAAAATAATCGTATGTATATATTTATATGCATATAGTTATGCTTAATATTTGTTTGTTCTTTCGTTTCCCTTATAGTTTCGCACAATTGTCATATACATATGTACATGCATATGTATGTATATAATACGTATGTGCAATATAGCGAAATGTGCGGAACAATGATACTAAATAAGTATAAAATTTTTAAATGTTTGTAAATATGTTAACATTTAAGTATGTACGTATGTATGCAAATGTTTTGTTAATCTGCATACGTTAGTCAAAAGGAGCGCGAAAAAGAAATTTCGATAATTACCCTATGTATGCACATATGTATATACTATAAGCATGTATATATGTAAAAATGCACATACGTGAATATGAGTGTTGGTTAATTTTATTTAATTTTCCAATGTTTGAATATGGATATCCTCCATATATGTACATATACTCTGATAATTTTTCTATGTTCCGTTTTGACGACTTTTCCTTTTTTTTTGTTTTTAAAGTTCGTTGACCTTTATATTGGTCCGTTGGTATGTATTAAGACAGAGAGAATACGTAAGAGAGATAACCGAGAAATACGTAGTTAGATCGCGATATACATATGTACACATATGTACATACACAAATATCCACTGTTATGTTGTTGTTATATTTTTTTTTTCTTCTGCCTTTGCTTATTTTTAAAGCGATTCTGCTTGTTGCTTTGTTAGCACAAGGGGAGTATCACCAGAACTTGCAAGTAAGAATACTTGACTTTGAAAAAATTTTAGGTTTTTTTTTTTGTAGTGTGTTTGGAGACACAAGTAAGCTTGAAGGCAGGTGGTTATGTAACAACAGTTTTTCAAAAATTTGTGCAGTTGATTTATGTATGTACCATATGTCCATGAATATATGTAATATTAATTACGCCATATAAAATTTGGCGCGGAAAGTTCGATTGCCCATAAATTTTTGTATGTATGTATATGTATATGTTATATTGAAAGATTATAAGTATTTGTTCCCAGGTCAGTACATATGTACATATGTATCACTTGTTTTTCTAAGGATCTCTTTAGTGAGAGATTGAGTACGGAAAGAGCATGAGTGTGATATTGCGGTATAAATATCGGCGGGAGACATGCAAATGTAAAAGTAAATATGTGCACATACATAAATTTCGCTTATTACCTTTTGTGGTTCTCTTTTTTACCTTTGCTTATGTTTAAAGCGATCCTGCTTGTTGCTTTTTTTTTGTTTCTTTAGCCCAAGGGGTATCGCAAGAATTATTGCAAGTTATACTTGACTTTGGAAATTTTTTGTTGGTTTTTTTTGTTTTTTTGTATTTTATTTTTTGGTGTGTTTGGAAACACGAATTAAGTGAAAGGCAGGTCGTTGAACCTTGGCGTTATTTAATTTATGTATGTACCATTTGATTCAAAAGGGGGGTCTCTCATCCGAGGCTGGTTGTAGCTCTTCACTGGGGGTGTTTTTTACGTGGCGGGTCCCAAACCCAGCGCACAACCCTTGTAGGGAATGTTTCGCCTTCTCACTTTAGCTCGCCTTCGAACGGATGTTCTTAGGCTACCCAGAGGATACTTGGTCAAAGACCGGAAGTAGTGAGCTAGCGGGCGACCATGTGTAAAAGAATCGTTTCTGGCCACTCCCAGAGGAATGGCGATCAGAGAGAACTTTCACTCACTTGCGTGAACTTCTACACATGAAGCTCCATCTCAGTGAGCTATTCAAACACGGCGGCGAAGAACTGATAAGGTGCATGCATCAGCTTCTTTGTAAAATATGGTCCGGACGAAAGCTTGTGCCCAACGATTGAATTTAAGTGTGCTATGCCCAATCCATAAAAAAGGAGACCCCACAATCTGCCAACTACCGTGGGATTAGCCTCCTCAACATCGCATATAAGGTTCTATCGAGGCGTACTGTGTGAAAGATTAAAGCCCACCGTCAACAAACTGATTGGACCTTATCAGTGTGGCTTTAGACCTGGCAAATCAACAACCGACCAGATATTCATCATGCGCCAAATCTTGGAAAAGACCCGTGAAAGGAGAATCGACACACACACCACCTCTTCGTCGATTTCCAAAGCTGCTTTCGACAGCACGAAAAGGAGCTGCCTTTTATGCCGCGATGTCTGAATTTGGTATCCCCGCAAAACTAATACGGCTGTGTAAACTGACGTTGAGTAGTAACACCAAAAGCTCCGTCAGGATCGGGAAGGACCTCTCCGAACCGTTCGATACCAAACGAGGTTTCAGACAAGGCGATTCCCTATCGTGCGACTTTTTCAACCTGCTTTTGGTTAGTTCGAGCCGCAGAACTAAATAGAGAAGGTACCATCTTCTATAAGAGTGTACAGCTGTTGGCGTATGCCGATGATATTGATATCATCGGCCTCAACACCCGCGCCGTTAGTTCTTCTTTCTCCAGGCTGGACAAGGAAGCACAGAAAATGGGTCTGGCAGTGAACGAGGGCAAGACGAAATATCTCCTGTCATCAAACAAACAGTCGTCGCATTCGCGACTTGGCTCTCACGTCACTGTTGACAGTCATAACTTTGAAGTCGTAGATAATTTCGTCTATCTTGGAACCAGCGTAAACACCACCAACAATGTCAGCCTTGAAATCCAACGCAGGATAACTCTTTCCAACAGGTGCTACTTCGGACTGAGTAGGCAATTGAGAAGCAAAGTCCTCTCTCGACAAACAAAAACCAAACTCTATAAGTCACTCATAATTCCCGTCCTGCTGTATGGTGCAGAGTCTTGGACGATGTCAACAACGGATGAGTCGACGCTGCGAGTTTTCGAGAGAAAAAGTTCTGCGAAAGATTTATGGTCCTTTGCGTGTTTAGCCACGGCGAATACCGCATTCGATGGAACGATGAGCTGTACGAGATATACGACGACATCGACATAGTTCAGCGAATTAAAAGACAGCGGCTACGCTGGCTAGGTCATGTTGTCCGAAAACACTCCAGCTCTGAAAATATTCGACGCAGTACCCGCCGGGGGAATCAGAGGAAGAGGAAGACCTCCACTCCGTTGGAAGGACCAAGTGGAGAAGGGCCTGGCTTCGCTTGGAATATCCAATTGGCGCCACGTAGCGAAAAGAAGAAACGACTGGCGCGCTGTTGTTAACTCGGCTATAATCGCGTAAGCGGTTTCTACGCCAATTAAGAAGAAGAAGAAGATGTACCATTTGATTATTTAATTACATAGGCATGTATACATATTTGTGTAATAGAATAAAAATCCGGAAATATATGCACACATGTGTTGCACTTATTATTATATACATATTAATAATGTCTATATATACATATGAATTCTTCTTATACTTCCTTGTTCCCCTTTTTTCCCTCTTTATTCTTTGTTCGCCTTTGCTTATTAGTTGTACACGATCCTGCTTGTTGCTTATTAGCCCAAGGGGTATCGCTGGATAGTTGCAAGTTGGTATACTTGACTTTGTAAAATTTTAATTTAATTTTATTTTTTCAGTTATATTGTGGTGTGTTTGGAAACACAAAATAAGCTTATAGGCAGGACAGTTATTTCGGTACACACATACGTATACATATACCGAACCGTCTTACTGTATATCAGCGGTCGGCATTTCTTAGCACAATTGTGCAAACTAACTTCACACGTACGCTTACGCTCTATCGTTCAGTCGTTGTCGAGCCAGCAACGAATTAACATCACGCAAGACTATAGCGCAAAACCAAATATGCCCTGCGAGAAATATTTTATGATTCTAAATGCCTTTGGTGCCATGCAATGCCTTTTATGTTCCAAGTCTTTTAAAGATAATAGGGAATAATATCCTTAAAAGACATTTTGTTAATTTTCATTATACTAATAATTATTTATAAAATTTGCTTAAATTTAATTCCAATTTCTCACTGGGCTACTTTTTTTTCGTGCTCACCAACACAGTGACAGATCCTCTCATGCCGACCACTGCTGTATACATATATATATATATGTATATTACCAAGAACAGTTGAGTTTTTTATAAGTATTTGTTTGCCGAAACATTACTGACTGTTACTTCAAAGAGAAAAAAAAATACATACATATGTATATAAGTATGTGCATGCGTGCATAAAACTTCAATTTTTAAAAATTAAATTGGACTGGACTCACATTAATTTCCGGCAAGGGTCTTTCAGAGGGTGAGATACTTATGTTTTATGAGACTATTTCTCTTCCTTCTCGCTGAGTTTCGTCTTTTCCTCTTTCCGGCGTTATTGCTGTGTGTAGCCTTCCTCCTCACTGCTTTCCTGCTGGAATCCTCTCCCGTGCTTATGCTTTCTTCTTTTTTTTTTTTTTTAAATCGCGCCCGCCTTTAGTTTTTTCTGAGTTTTGTAACAGTTTTGCTTCATTTGTTTCGCTCCCGTTTATTATAAAATCGCGCCTGCTTTTAGTTTTTAGTGAGTTTTGTGTTAGTTTGTTTTAATTTGTTTCGCGCTCGTTTATTATAATTTATTTTCACTGTTAATATATATAGTAGTATATATATACATGTATCCACAATATTACTAAATAAATTAATCTTCTTTGCCTTTTAAACTTACCTTCGTGTGTACAAATACACAGAATTCACAAAGCCAAAAAACAAACATTATTTAAGTATTTGCAAGTACTTGCAAGTACTTGCAAATGATTCTAGCAATTGGGGAGGCCCATTCGGCTAATACTAAAAAATGGGCAAATGGGGTTGGTGATACGAATATATAGCCTATACCTCCCAAACGTCAACCTCACCTTCACTACGAACGAGGTTCTGACGACCGAGTAAAGGCGGTATAACCTTAGCACCTGCGAGAAGGAAATTCCCACACATAGAGGCAAAACCGGCAGCGCCGGAGCTAGGCTCGGATGCAGAAGGCTAATCACCTACTCATCTTAAATCCTCTGATTACCGAAACCGAAATAAACAAAGCAATACCTCTTCAGATTATTAAGCTGTGAGAGAGATTTACTTGCAAATTATACTGACCTTCCTTTTCAGCTTATTCTGTTGTGAGAGGGATTGCTTCAAAAAGGTAAGCAAAAGGCAGAAAAAAGATTAAAGAATAAAAAAGAACGAATACAAACATTCATACATATACATATACATATCCTCAAATGGATTAAACATTTGGTGGTGATGCGGTACTAAGTGAGTCGTTGTGAACACTTTGATGGTCGTTGACGAACTATATTTCAATTTTGTGCTTTTGATCTTACATTCTTAAGCGCTGAACACATAGAGAGCGACAGACTGCAAACTACATCTGTCAAATATTAAAATACACACGTTCTTATGGGCAGTGTTATTTTGATAGCTGCACGACTACACGACTGCAGGCCGACAGTTGTCGTTCTCGCTAACTTCAATATCCTCCTATATTTGCCAACGACAGTACGACGACAGTAGAGTTGACAGTAGAATGGAAGATAGAGAGATGAGGTAGAGTGGTGATGCCACTAATATGTAAAATGTAAAATTATTCACAGCTCTAACAAACTTTAAGTTATTTTACAAATAAAAGCATTAAATAGCTATATTATAGCTCTATTATATCATTTGTAATAACAATTGATAATTTAAAGCAAAAATATTGACCTATTTACTTATTTTTTGCATAAAAAATTTCACTTTGAACAAAATATTAAAATTTCATTGAAGTGAAAGGAATTAGTATGCCACAACGAAATTGTGTACATACAAAATGGACAACTGCGTTGTTGTGTGTACATGCCGGCCATTGTGTTGTTGTTGCTACTCAAAATGTACATGTAGTAAGATGAACAACGACGTTTTCAGTTCACTGTCGTGCTGCTGCAGTCTGTCGCAGTCATTGTGTTCACCATTTTACATTCGTTAAGTTTTAGGATAAGATTACAAGAAGCTCTCTATCGTAAACTGAGTAATGCTTTTCTGTTTCGGTTAGGGGTTCTGGTTCGTTATTTACTAATTGGTGAAGTACAGCTCCTACTGCGACATCGGATGCGTCTGTGAATAAACGGAGTTGAGCACCAACATGAGGGTATGCTAAAGTTGCTGCATCGGCCATATTTTGTTCACAATCTTCAATCTTCATCTGTTCAATCGATACGAGTTTTATCGTTGCGTTTGTGTCCGTTGATAAGTTTTTGTAGAACGGCTTGACGTTTTGCGGCGTTAGGTAAAAATTTGCGGTAGAAATTGATAGATGCTAGGAAACTTTTTAATTCGTTGGCTATTGTAGGTCGAAAGCTTTTATATGCATATTCAACTCTTTGTGAATAGTGCACGGCGCTTCGAGGTTTGTTTTGTTGTCGATTAATTTGTTGCGTTTTAGATCGATGATCAAGTCGTGGTGACGCATAAAATCACTGGCAATAATTGATGTATTAACATCTGCAACCATGAAGTTCCACATGAATTTGCGACGAAAACCAAGATCCACGCGTTGGCGTACTAAACCGTAAGTTTTTATTGGTGTACCGTTGGCTGCGTAAAACGCGATGTTTGTTGGGCGAAGAGAATTGAACTTGTTTTTGTTTGGAAGAACACTGTAATCGGCACCAGTGTCTATGAGATATTTTACGTTTGATGACTGGTCCCTGATGAAAAGTTGATTTACTGCTGCGTTGGGGTGATTGGCGTCAGCATCGCTGACTGAAACTTCTAGTCATTCATGCTGGGCGTTGGTACTTTGTCGACGTAGACATGGACTACGGCATCGGTTGGCGGAGTCTCCCAAAGTTTGATGGTGCCAACATTCCTTCGTATTACGTGCGGAAGATCTTCGCTCACTCGATTGACTATGTCGTCGAGGAAATCTCCGACTAGTGCGTGAGCGACTGCGTTCTCGTGTACGCATATTATCAAATTTGCGTTGCAATTCGTGAATCGTATTTGATAGCTGAGAAATCGTGTCTCGTTGAGTCTGAGCTGATGTACTGGTGGTGTGATCCAATGATGAACAAATTTGACGCTGGGTTGAAGTTTCCATAATTGCGTCGGCAACTGCAATTTGGACATCTATCGTACCTTCGCGTGCGATTACAGATGCTCTTATTAATTCCGGTAAGCGTTGGATCCACATGGCTCGAAGAGTTTCTTCTGAAAAGGAATTCCCTGCCACTCGTCTCATGGCATTAAATAGTTGACTCGGACGTTGGTCACTTAGTACCATCTCCTCCAATAATCGCTGAATTTTGCATTGATAACTTTCACCGAAATATTTGAGAAGTTCAGTCTTGAGGAACTCATACATGCCAATGCCTGAGTTGGTAATACGTTGCGTATTTTCAGCGTTTTTACTGATTTGGCTAATGGTTGGTAGCGTAAGAGGATCTAAGGTAGCCATCACATGGTAATAAAGTTGAGCGTCGCTGTTCATGTTGCATGCCCTAAACCAATAGTCCACCGATGTGAACCAAGCATCCATATCGTTTGGTGTTATGCGAGGCATCGGAATACATGCATATGCTTCAGGTGCAGAATAACGATGAAGCGGTGCAAACTGTACACATTGATGATCTGGAAACGGGATCGCATCATTTGTTCGCTGTTGTGCAAACGGTACTATATTCGGCTGATGTAGATTCCTCAACGGTACTTCGCTGCCCTCTGTCTGCATTGGCTTCGTCTGACGCGCAGCTTCACTCGCTGCCTCTAACTGTGTGACCGCATGACTTTGATTTTCAGGTTGAATGTCATTGGCGCTCCAACTGCTTCTGTAGGGTCTAAATGCTTCTGGGCCCACTGAAATTCCATCGCTGCCAGATATGGTTTCGCTTTCCACAGGTTGATGTTCGTCCATTTTGAGTAAGCGCGGGGTTTAGAAAAAATATTTAAAATTTTACTATTCTGACATCAATTTGGTGGTGATGCGGTACTAAGTGAGTCGTTGTGAACCACGGTAGAGGAGGAGTAAGGTCACTATCAGCTGATTTTATGTAAACAAAGGCCCAGCTGAGAGGTGCCACTGTAGAAACGTCAAGTGTAGTCCGGGGTTGAGTTTCTATTGAAATCCAAGATGGCCGACTTTTTACCAAGATGGCCGACTTTTAACCGGAAAATGGTTGCATTGTGTTATTTTCTTAAAATTTATGGAAAAGTTGTCCCAAAAATATTGGTTATATATAAAAGTTTAATATATTTTCAAAAGAAAATCGTTTTATTTTAATATATATTCTCAAAGATGAGAAAAATATGAGCTAATACATGAAAAATTAAGTATTTTATTTATGCCTCTTTTTAGCTGTGGTAAGTTAATAAATGTTCACCACAGAAAAATGTTACGAACAAATAAGCAACCATGCCGAATAGTGGGGTCCAGATTATACTCATTCACAGCCATATTGACATTTTTGCCATCATAACGAAGATTTTTGCAAGGCAATTTGAGTTTATTTCATGGTTAATTGCTTTACGATGGTTTATTTAGTATTTCCCTTGAGACGATAAATAACAAATGGGGTTGGGATTTTATTCCAATAAAAGTACGGAATAACTAAACATGGCCTCGTTAATACTGCTGCGTAATGGGTCAGGTGCTGTTCCAATTTTATGATTTAAGAGATGTAAAAACGATACACGATGCTGTGAAGTACTCAAATGTATTTATGAACTTAGTTGGTCGTGAATTCGAGACAAAATTGTAAATTCAATGACGTGCTTGTGGAAGGTGCACGTCGCATTGCTAGGTAAGCTAAAATTAAACTTTATTTCAAAAGATTTACCATGTAATTTAATTTTTTTTTATAGAATCAGCAAAGAAGCTGGTGTAGAACGTTTGATAATTTGTGTGCTTTAAACGCTAGCCCCTGGACAACCTATTGGTGAGCTGCATACGGAACGTATCGATCGCGAATGTATTACCGATGTAGTTCCCTCCGACATACCGTGGTTGAAGAATTTTGGTGTACAATTGACCTCCATGGAAGAGAAAGTACCATGGGAATTGTGACCATATCGTGCTGCGCAATATTATGATGCCGAATTGGGAGAGTGGGGAGAACCAGCTCCACCAAAACCGATAGAACGTCGGGAAGAACTACGCAAATAATAAACAACACTCATCAAATGAAAGTTGGCAGCGTTGGTGACCAAGCAGCGATTTGAAAAAGAAACATTTGCATCTACGCGAATTACAATTCGTCTTTACATCTAGTGAATTATGGTCGATTATGAATGGTGTGGAAGTTGATATTTAAACTTAAAAAAAAAACAAATAAATGTAATTTGGCTAATAATGAGCCGCTATTAAAAATTAAGGAATTTGAGTTGTATTTTTAATTGGGCCAAACAAGTTATTATCAATTTGAATAATTTCAAACGGAATATATTTCGAACAATCATTTATTTTTTTGAATACTATGCCAGTATTGCTATTGAGCATGGCAAAATAGTGCTGCGTAAGCTAATTTAAACTACTTTTTACTACTATATAGATATTCCAAATTCAAAAAATAATTTCTTTAAGAATCCTTTTTATTTAAAAACTTAGCTTAGAACTAAAAAATAATGTGGTAAATCTGTTAGGATAATCAAACACTCCATTTAGGAACGAGTAGGATTCCTGATTGCCGGCATATAGCTAAATTCTGACATGTAAAACGTGTATGTAGTTTGTGATTACAAAAATTTATACTTAAAATTCAGAAAACATGGCTATTATAATTATCTCTTGATTTATCTTATAGTAAAAAATTGTGTTTTACTGTTCAGACGAATTATTATGATATGTAATACCAAATTTTTCCACAATAGTTATCTCTTTTGGAACACTCATTATCAAAAATAATTTTCAATTTGTCCATGAATAAATTAACTACAACGCTTAAAAATATATAGCATATTTATTTATATCAAGAAGATATAATTAAATCTTTTGATAACAGCATTAAACTTCATTCTATAACAAAAATTTAAAATAGTATTTATACATGTACAAATATAGTACTATAGAATTTACAATTTTATATTACAGCATTTTCGCTTTCTGCAACCCGTTTTGACCTCTCGCCACCCTTATTTACCAGAGGTGGCCATGATGTTTTATTGTGAACGTACACTTGAGGGGTAGGTTAAGGACTTTGAATGGCTCTTTTTTCTATTGTGAATAGGACTTTCCCTACTCCTCTATACCATGTTGTGAACACTTTGAGGGTCGTTGACGAACTATGTATATTTCAATTTTGTGCTTTTGATCTTACATTCTTACATTCGTTAAGTTTTAGGATAAATTACATAAAATGGCAAACTTAAGAAGTATAGTACGAAAAACTATTATGTACAGTACAAATATAAATTAGGAGTAATTATTATAATTAGTGTAGAGTGGTGATCTCCACATACTTACATATACATACAGAATACACATCAATCCTTCAATTCCCCTTTCGCGCAGTATTCGAAACGCGAATTACTCATATACATACATACTTTACATATTTATGTGCATATAGTTCCCAAAGCTGGTATACCTATAGATATAGGATATTAATTAAATAATACAAATTTAAAAAAAAACATAAACGGTTCGGAAATAAAAACAACATTTAAAGCAAAAATTAAATACATTATTTCACATACATATTAACATTTGTGAAAACACATACAGCACATATCTGTACATATGTATGTATATTGAAAGTCCAATTTGGAGCATTTCTCTTGTTTCTTGTCAAACAAGAGCAAACATAATTGCGCACAAAACATTTAACGCATTCTATATGCACATAACGTCCACACTTATGTACAAAGATTGACCTCGTTTCACTGCGCGCTGATACAAGGGCATTGGAGTAAGTCTGTTAGAAATATTAAAAAAAACGCAAGTAAATACAAACGCCATCAATAAAAACGATAAACGTGTTTTTCAATTATTTTTCGGAAAATATAATAGCAACTCTTATTTACTTAAAAGACTTTTCAGTTACCGCATTTCTAAATTAGAATAAAAGAAAATATATACATACATTTTATCAATTTAAATTTTCTGAATTAACGTAGATTCAAAGGAATCTAAAGCAGAATTCTTTGGAATTCCGAATATGATTACTGACGACAGAAGTCCATGTATACCTGCAGAAGCTACACGCTCAGAGCAAGGTGCTACAAAGCAAAAAAAGGTTAGGACATTTCTTATAGTGAATTCATTTCTGAAAGTGACAGCTTAATTAGATACTGCGCTCGATTTGCATATTCACCGATTCAAGACAATCGGTACTAGAAATAAAGAAAAAATCTATTTGTTGCGTCAAGTGACTTACATATGTATGTCCAAAGCTGAAACGAAAAAACGATAAGTTAAAATGAAATACATTTTCGAAATATTATATTTCAATTATAAAGGTTTCTTTTCATTGTGTAAAAATAATAATATTAAACATACTCACCTTAATCTATTACCATAGGTTAACAAAATTAATTATACTCACCTCTTTTTTGTACATACATACAACATACATTCCAACTGTTTTATACCGTTAGCTTAAGTTTTCTTCTTAATTGGCGTAGACACCGCTTACGCGATTATAGCCGAGTTAACAACAGCGCGCCAGTCGTTTCTTCTTTTCGCTACGTGGCGCCAATTGGATATTCCAAGCGAAGCCAGGTCCTTCTCCACTTGGTCCTTTCAACGGAGTGGAGGTCTTCCTTTCCTTCCCCGGCGGGTATTGCGTCGAATACTTTCAGATCTGGAGTGTTTTCGTCCATTCGGACAACATGACCTAGCCAGCGTAGCCGCTGTCTTTTAATTCGCTGAACTATGTCAATGTCGTCATATATCTCATACAGCTCATCGTTCCATCGAATGCGATATTCGCTGTGGCCAACGCGCAGAGGACCGTAAATTTTTCGCAGAATTTTCTTTCGAAAACTCCCAACGTCGACTCATCAGTTGTTGTCATCGTCCAAGTCTCTGCAACATATAGCAGGACGGGAATTATGAGTGACTTATAGAGTTTGGTTTTTGTTCATCGAGAGAGGACTTTGCTTCTTAATTGCCTACTCAGTTGAAAGTAGCACCTTATGGCAAGAGTTATCCTGCGTTGGATTTCTAGGCCGACATTGTTGGTGGTGTTTGCGCTGTTTCCAAGATAGATGAAGTCGCGAGTCGCGAGTGCGACGACTATTTGTTGGATGTCAGGAGATATTCCGTCTTGACCTTGTTCGCCACTACACCCATTTGCTTCGCTACCTTATCCATTCTGCAGAAAGCAGAACTAACGGCACGGGTGTTGAGCCGATGATATCAATATCATCGGCATACGCCAGCAGCTGTACACTCTTATAAAAGATTGTACCTTCTCGATTAAGTTCTGCAGCTCGAATTATTTTCTCCAGAAGCAGGTTGAAGAAGTCGCACGATAGGGAGTCGCCTTGTCTGAAACCTCGTTTGACATCGAACGGCTCGGAGAGGTCCTTCCCGATCCTGACGGAGCTTTTGGTGTTGCTCAACGTCAGCTTACACAGCCGTATTAGTTTTGCGGGAATACCAAATTCAGACATCGCGGCATAAAGGCGGCTTCTTTTCGTGCTGTCGAAAGCAGCTTTGAAATCGACGAAGAGGTGACGTGGGTCGATTCTTCTTTCACGGGTCTTTTCCAAGATTTGGCGCATGGTGAATATCTGGTCGGTTGTTGATTTGCCAGGTCTAAACCACACTGATAAGGTCCAATAAGTTTATGGACGGTGGGCTTTAATCTTCCACTCAATACGCTCGATAGAACCTTATGCGCGATGTTGAGGAGGCTTATCCCACGTTAGTTGGCGCAGATTGTGTAGTCTCCTTTTTTAAGGATTGGACACACTCACTTAAATTCCATCGCTGGGCATTCTTTCAACCGACCATATTTTACAAAGAAGCTGATGCATGGTCCTTATCAGTTCTTTGCCGCCGTGTTTGAATAGCTCGGCCGGCAATCCATCGGCCCCTGCCGCTTTGTTGTTCTTCAGGCGGGCAATTGCTATTCGAACTTCTTCATGGTCGGGTAGTGGAGCGTCTGCTCCATCGTCATCGATTGGGGAATCGGGTTCTCCTTCTCCCGGTGTTGTGCGTTCACTGCCATTCAGCAGGCTGGAGAAGTGTTCCCTCCATAATTTAACTATGCTCTGGGCATCAGTGACTAGATCACCTTCAGGGGTTCTAAAAGAGTATGCTCCGGTCTTGAAACCTTCTGTAAGCCGCCGCATTTTTTCGTAGAATTTTCGAGCATTACCCCTGTCGGCCAGTTTATCAAGCTCTTCGTACTCACGCATTTCGGCCTCTTTCTGTTTCTGTCTGCAAATGCGTCTCGCTTCCCTCCTTAACTCTCGGTCTCTATCTCATCCCGCACGTGTTGCAGCCGATCGTAACGTTGCGAGGTAGGCAGTCTGTTTTCTCTCCGCCGCGACACAGCACTCCTTGTCGTACCAGCTGTTCTTTTGGATTTTTCGAAAATCAATGGTTTCGGTTGCAGCTGTACGTAAGGAGTTTGAAATGCCGTCCCACAGTTCCCTTATACCGAGTTGTTGACGAGTGCTCTCAAAGAGCAGGAGTGCAAGCCGAGTATAAAATCATTCTGCTGTCGGTTGTGATTGCAGCTTCTCAACGTCGAACCTTCCTTGTGTTTGTTGACGTGCGGTTTTTGCTTCACAGAGGCGGGTGGGAATCTTGGCTGCAACAAGATAGTGGTCCAAGTCGATGTTAGGACCTCGGAGCGTACGCACGTCTATAACACTGGAGACGTGTCTTCCGTTTATCACAACATGATCGATCTGGTTGGTGGTATATCGATCCGTAGACAGCCAGGTAGCTTGATGAATTTTTCTATGCTGGAATCTAGTACTACAGATAACCATATTTCGGGCCGAGGCGAAGTCGATCAGCCTCAACCCGTTTGGAGATGTTTCGTCGTGGAGGCTGAATTTACCGACCGTAGTGCCAGAAATCTTCTTTGCCCACCCTGGTGTTAAAGTCGCCAAGCACGATTTTGATATCATGGCGAGGGCAGCTCTCATAAGAGCACTCCAAGCGTTCGTAGAAGGCATCTTTGGTCACATCGTCCTTCTCTTTCGTCGGGGAGTGGGCGCAAATCAACGATATGTTGACGAACCTCGCTTTGATTCGGAGTGTGGCTAGACGTTCATTCACCGGAGTGAATGATAGTACTCGGCGACGGAGTCTCTCTCCCAACACGAATCCCATACCAATATACAGTTTGATACAATACTGCACTCGACTTTCATCTTCACCGATTCAAGAAAATTCTGAATCGGTATTAGAAATCAAGAAAGACAATTTAGACAACTTCTGGACACGTCTCCAAGCGGCATATGACGCAATCGTAGAATCTGACGACTCAGATCTACCGGAAAATTGTAAATCCTCGGCATACACCAAGTATGAACACTGCCTAGACAAGTTCGAAGACAGAAAGGCAATGATTTCTGATCAACTAAAGCTATTAAGAGCAATTACACCTACTCCACAACCGATAGTAGAGCTGCCACAAAGACAAGCCCAAGAGGCTGGTTCTGGCATTCACCTTAAAGTGCCAGTATGCAACACAGATATATTTCATGGTGGTTATGAACAGTGGCCGTCCTTCTGGGACATGTTTACAGCTGTGTACATAAACCATCCAAAATTATCACAGGCGCAAAAATTGTATCACCTCCGATACAAAACCAAAGGTCAAGCAGGCGTAACAGTCAAGCAGTTCATATTAAATGACGATAATTTCAATTTAGCTTGGAAAGCTCTGAGATTAAGATATGGAAATGAGAGAATATTGGTCGACAAGCAAGTAACGATATGAACTTGCCTGAAATTCAAAAAGAAACTAGTGAAGAATTCATCAAACTAGAATGCAATGTTTCAAATTGTTTGCCGGTTTTATCGACACAAAATATTCACACACACAATTGGGATCCTATTCTGGTAAACATATTTACCGCGGAATTACCAAAAAAAAAGCGTTATTTTTGTGGAAGCAATCGGTCTCAGCAAGAAGAAAATGCCCAACGTGGCCACAAAAGGAGAGATTTCTCAACTACCCAATATGAAATTGCAGAAAGAGTAGACAAAAAAATAGTCAGAACTAAAAACGTTCAACGCGACCTTAATCGAAGCTTCAATAGACCTCAAGGCGAAGCTTTAAATAGAAGTTTTTTCAAAACACAATCTTTCGCATCTGAACAAAATAAACACACGTCATGCGAACTATGTACATGAGGGCATAAGCTAAAAACTTGCGACATGTTTAAAAATTTGAATGTTAATGAAAAGAACATCTTTGTCAGATTAAAAAGACTGTACAAACTGCTTGTTCCACGCACACAATCTTAATAGTTGCGAAAGCAAATTCAATTGCGTATATTGCCACAAAAGGCAACATTCAATGTTGCACTTCAATAACTTGCCCAACACATCCCAAACTAGCGCTTTCTCAAAAAGAGCCACGAGTTTAGTTACAACAGCAACTCCCGAAATACAAAATCCCGAAAACAGTCCCGAGACACTATGTTACTCAAAGGCATTAAAAACTCAAACGCTACACAGCGAGAATCAAAGTAGAGTGCTACTACCTACAGCAGTCGTCTCCATCGAACATCGAGGACAACTGTTCAAACTTAGAGCCCCAATAGACAAAGGATCCCAACGATCATTCAAAGCGTCTAGGGCACAAAATCGGCTAAAATTGCCAACAAAACAAGCCAATTACGAAATTACGGGAATGGGCGGAAGAGTAGTATAAAACTCAATGAAAATATGCCCCATTACCCTAATTTGACCCTAAGCGGATATGCTAATTCAAGCAGAAGCTATAGTTTACCCGCAAGCATTGGAAAAAGGTTACACACCCAAAGCTAGCAGATCGCATCTGCAACACTTCCGCCCAAATAGACCTTCTATTATGCAGCGACATTATTGTACATATATCACAAATTATATTAGATGGTGTTGAAAAGTTTCAAAAACCCTTCTAGCTCAAAATGCTATATTCGGTTGAATACTAATTGGACTAGTTACGGAACCAGTTGAAACAATGACAACTCAAGTTGTGGAAATCTCAAACAAATACCACAATTCACAATTGAGAAAATTTTGGGAGTTAGAAGAACTCCCCCCATTTCAATTACAACCCCTGAAGATCAGTATTGTGAAGACTTTTACAAAGCCACAACTACTAGATCAGATTACGGTCAATACGTCGCACGACTACCAGACAAACTCGCCATCGGTTACTCGCACACCTCTGCAATACAGCAGTTTCTAAGCTTGGGAAAATCAGAGCTCAAACAAGGTTATGATGGTGTCTTAGAAGAATACCTACATTTAGATCACATGGAGGAAGTAAGCCAATGCGAAAAAATGATTAAAGGCTAATAATACTCATTCTACTTGCCACATCATGCAGTAGTAAAACAAAACAAAAAAACAAGAAAAATAAGATTTGTCTCCAATTTATCAAGATCTACCATCTCGGGAAATTCTCTAAATGATATTCTATTCACGATACTCACCCTCCAACCAGACTTAATGTTCCTCATATTAAATTGGCGTATACAAATACGTTTTCAATAGAGATATCAAAAAAATTCATTGAAATGTAAGATTTTCAACGAATTATTTTCCGAAAATCTCCCAATAGTCCACTATGCGACTATAAATTGAAAACAGTTACCTCTGGCGTAAACTGTGTCCCATACCTAGCCATTCGTACACTCCACAAACTGGCAGAAGACACAAAGTCGGAATTTCCTCTAGCAACACAAGTGTTAAAAATTTAAACGTATGCAGACGATATCCTGCCTGGAAGCCACAGTCTTCCACAAGCATACGAGCCCTTATCACAGGTAATAAATGCTCTCAACAACGCAGGTTTTCCATTAAAAAAGATAACAGCTAATCTTCTTCTTCTTAATTGGCGTAGACACCGCTTACGCGATTATAGCCGAGTTAAAAACAGCGCGCCAGTCGTTTCTTTTTTTCGCTACGTGGCGCCAATTGGATATTCCAAGCGAAGCCAGGTCCTTCTCCACTTGGCCCTTCCAACGGAGTGGAGGTCTTCCTCTTCCTCTGCTTCCCCTGGCGGGTACTGCGTCGAATACTTTCAGAGCTAGAGTGTTTTCGTCCATCCGGACAACATGACCTAGCCAGCGTAGCCGCTGTCTTTTAATTCGCTGAACTATGTCGATGTCATCGTATATCTCGTACAGCTCATCGTTCCGTCGAATGCGGTATTCGCCGTGGCCAACGCGCAAAGGACCATAAATCTTTCGCAGAACTTTTGTCTCGAAAACTCGCAACGTCGACTCATCCGTTGTTGACATCGTCCAAGACTCTGCACCATATAGCAGGACGGGAATTATGAGCGACTTATAGAGTTTGGTTTTTGTTTGTCGAGAGAGGACTTTGCTTTTCAATTGCCTACAGGTCCGAAGTAGCACTTGTTGGCAAGATTTATCCTGCGTTGGATTTCTAGGCTGACATTGTTGGTGGTGTTTACGCTGGTTCCAAGATAGACGAAATCATCTACAACTTCAAAGTTATGACTGTCAACAGTGACGTAAGTGCCAAGTCGCGACCGCGACGACTGTTTGTTTTATGACAGGAGATATTTCGTCTTGCCTTCGTTCACTGCTAGACCCATTTGTTTTGCTTCTTTGTCCAGTCTGGAGAAAGCAGAACTAACGGCGCGGGTGTTAAGGCCGATGATATCAATATCGTCGGCATACGCCAGCAGCTGTACACTCTTATAGAAGATGGTACCTTCTCTATTTAGTTCTGCGGCTCGAACTATTTTCTCCAGAAGCAGGTTTAAAAAGTCGCACGATAGGGAATCGCCTTGTCTGAAACCTCGTTTGGTATCGAACGGCTCGGAGAGGTCCTTCCCGATTCTGACGGAGCTTTTGGTGTTGCTCAACGTCAGCTTACACAGCCGTATTAGTTTTGCGGGGATACCAAATTCAGACATCGCGGCATAAAGGCAGCTCCTTTTCGTGCTGTCGAAAGCAGCTTTGAAATCGACGAAGAGGTGATGTGTGTCGATTCTTCTTTCACGGGTCTTTTCCAAGTTTTGGCGCATGGTGAATATCTGGTCCGTTGTTGATTTTCCAGGTCTGAAGCCACACTGATAAGGTCCAATCAGTTTGTTGACGGTGGGCTTTAATCTTTCACACAATACGCTCGATAGAACCTTATATGCGATGTTGAGGAGGCTAATCCCACGGTAGTTGGTGCAGATTGTGGGGTCTCCTTTTTTATGGATTGGGCATAGCACACTTAAATTCCAATCGTTCGGCATGCTTTCGTCCGACCATATTTTACAAAGAAGATGATGCATGCTCCCTATCAGTTCTTCGCCGCCGTGTTTGAATAGCTCGGCCGGCAATCCATCGGCCCCTGCCGCTTTGTTGTTCTTCAGGCGGGCAATTGCTATTCGAACTTCTTCATGGCCGGGTAATGGAGCGTCTGCTCCATCGTCATCGATTTGGGAATCGGGTTCTCCTTCTCCTGGTGTTGTGCGTTCACTGCCATTCAGCAGGCTGGAGAAGTGTTCCCTCCATAATTTAACTATGGTCTGGGCATCAGTGACTAGATCACCTTTGGGGGTTCTACAAGAGTATGCTCCGGTCTTGAAACCTTCTGTAAGCCGCCGCTTTTTTTTGTAGAATTTTCGAGCATTACCCCTGTCGCCCAGCTTATCAAGCTCTTCGTACTCACGCATTTCGGCCTCTTTCTTTTTCTGTCTGCAAATGCGTCTCGCTTCCCTCTTCAACTCTCGGTATCTATCCCATCCCGCACGTGTTGTGGTCGATCGTAAGGTTGCGAGGTAGGCAGCCTGTTTTCTCTCCGCTGCGACACGGCACTCCTCGTCGTACCAGCTGTTCTCTTGCACTTTCCGAAAACCAATAGTTTCGGTTGCAGCTGTACGTAAGGAGTTCGAAATGCCGTCCAGAACAGATAACCATATTTCGGGCCTCGTCGA